>NC_141535.1:110615000-110915000 GCF_021556685.1 Rattus norvegicus | reverse complement strand
TCAAGCTTTGTAGGACTGAGAACTTTATTGATTTTATTAAAGATTGCTTAGCTGCTATTTTCAAAGCAGTACATTGTTGGAATCAGCTTTGGAATGAGGTGAAGTGTTTTGTGTTAAAGCTGCAAGTGCTCTCACAGGCTAGTATGAACAGAAGGTCACCACTGGGATCTCAAAAACACCCAGGTATTTAATGCAATGTTGTGTTTCCATGCAGGCAGTGCTATGGACTGGGAAGTTAAGTCTCCAGAAGCCAGAAGACCTCCTCGTGGGGTCCAGAGGAGAGCCACTGGGGCTCTGCTTGGTTTGCAGAAAAAATTTCTTTAAATATTTAGAGGAATAAGACATGGAGTCGTAGGATGATTACTAAATTCTAACTTCAGCAAAAATGTTTTGAATTAGGAAAAAATAGTAAGTGTTAATTTTTAGATCAGAAGTAGCCCAATTCATTTCTCATTGAGAAACACAAGTAATCACAATATTTAAGAAAAAAATGCAGTCAAGATTTTTATGGATATAATTGCTTTAATGAGATGGTAGATGTTAAAATGAGATTTCAGTAGAAAATTAGACTCAAACTCAAATTTCAATAATAGGATATATACTTTACAAATATATTTGGTTTTTTTCTACAAACGGTAAGATGATTATGCTAAATTAGAAGATACTTTGTCTAAGGTTGTTCATATACTTCCTCTAATAAATATATATTCCACCTATATTTAAATATCATAGATAAATTTCAAAGTTTGTAATTCAATTTTTTAAAAAGCCCAATAATAGCAGATATATTGTTTCATTCTCAAAATTGTTTGCTGACCACATTAAGAGTGCCCATCATTAGCAGGATTTACATGGCTAAAATGTTAGCCTTCTTAAACAACTGAGCAATGACTGGTCACATATTTCACTCCTGAGATGTGATTTTCAGAAATCTCTGAGGCTGTGGGAAAGGACAGTTAATTCTGGGAAACACGGTGTTCTGGTTTGAGTGTGAAATGTCCCTCAGGATCCTGTGTCTGAACACTTTCATCCCAGCAGATGCATTGATTTGGGAGAACTTTTACAAATCCTAGCCACAATCATCTTTAAAGTTTACATACTGCTTTTAGAAATTAGAAAAACAATTAAAAGATACTACCATTGTTGACTATTGATATTAATTTTTGACAGTTTTTATGCTTATGTTTTTGTATTACAATAAAGAATATTTTATTAAAATCCTTATAGGTTTTTTATATCCTTTGCTTTACTTTTTTAATTATAAAAGTAGAATATGTTCGTTAAAAGACTCATAGGAATAGTTAAAGATCTCACTATTTCCTTCTTAATGAGAGAGAGCAAAGCTGGATCACTAAGGCAGGAGAACATTAACGGAGCAGAGTTATGAGTGTGAGAAACGTAACCAACATAAGAGATTACAATTGTCATGTGGACACCCACGCGGCACAGCCCAATACAGCACACTGCACCACAGCCCAGCACTGCCCAACACAGCCCAGCCCAGCCCAGCCCGGCCGGCCTGGCCCGGCCACGCCCGGCTGCTAGCACACACGTTTTAGAAGTTCCCACAGGAAAGTTGCCTATGTTACAATTGCCTGAGTCATAAAACAATCTTTAACAAAGGAAAAAATTAGGAGACATTCTGAGAATGGACCATAATGGATTCAAACTCAAAATACAAAGGGTCTAAATTAGGTGGGTATCTTACGGTTTCCATGCTGTGAAGGGACACCATGACCAAGGCATTATGAAGGACAACATTGAATTGGGGCTGGCTTACAGGTTCAGAGGTTCAGTCCACTATAATCAATGTGGGAGCTTGGCAACATCCAGACAGGTATGGGACTGGTGGAGCTGAGACTTCTTCATCTTGTTTCAAAAGTGAACAGGAGAAGACTGACTCTCTGGCAGCTAGGAAGAGGATTTCAAATTTTCCACAGTGATACACTTCCTGCAACAAGGCCACATCTACTCCAACAAGGACACATCTCCTAATAGTGCCACTCCCTGGGCCAAGCATACTCATAGCACCACAGTTGGCATGGTGGTGTACATCTTTAATTTCAGCACTGAGGAAGAAGTGGAGGCAGATGGAACTCTGACTTTAAGGCCAGAATGGCTTACAAAGAGAAGTCCAGGAAAACCAGAGCCATGCACGCACATACACTCACATGCACACACAGAAACACACACACACACACACACACACACACACACACGTCAAGGTTGAAGGTATGGACAGGACACAGTTACTTTTAGGTATACACACACACACACCCCACAGGAACACATAAAAACATTCCTGGAACCAGAGAAATGCAAATTAGGATGAGAGTAAGCTTTCCTTGCACACCTATCAGAATTGTACTAAAATAAGAAACTGATGTGACTATTTATGTCCACCATAAATCTCAGGAAAGTGAACACTTGGTGCCAGTTGTTGGCTCTGTTTGGAGAGGGAGGTATGGCCTTACTGGAGGAACTGACACTGGATTCGAGGTTTCAAAAACTATTCCCAGTAAGCTCTCTCTGCTTCCCGTTTGTGGTGGGAGATATGATTCCGCTGCTCTTGGCTCCCAGCTCCAGCTAACATGTCTGCCGCTTGCTGTCCCTGCCGAGGACACATCACTGAGCAAAGGCAGGGGTAGCTAGCCTCAGAAACAGCGGAGGGCTCACACCCCACACCACAAGTATGAAGCAAAGAGCAGACCAGGCATATGCTGAGTCTTTGAAACCTCAAATCCTGGTGGTAGTGACACGCCTCCTCCAAGGCCACACCTCCCAACCCTTCCCAAACAGTTCCATCCACAGGGGCATCCTCATTCACAGAGCTGCAGAGATGTAATGTGAGTTGTAGCTATCAACATTTTCGTCTCTGGCTTGTGCTTCAGGAGGCAGATTGGAAATTCCCGAACTTTTTCACTACTTGGGAACACTGTGAAATAAATAGATAAAAACTCCGAGTTCAGTTACTTTCACCTTCTCTGTACCACTTGATTATTATTCTGCCAGGGTGTTTTTTTCATGTTTTGTACCCATTTTGTTAATTTTTGTTTTCCTACAAAATCATTAGTTTCATCCAGAGTATCATAAAATCCGCCAGTACAGTGGAGAACATCTTCAAGCCTGTGCTCCAATGTGACCTCAGTCAGAAATGCTGGAACTTGGAGTGTTTTGCTTTTTTTTTTTTTTAAAGAACAGCAAACCCAGATAAATCTGTTAATTTTCCTTTTCCCAACTCGTTCTTTTTGGCTTTATTTCTCCCTCTTGGTTTTCTTTTTGATGCTTGTTCTTTTGCTAATGTCTTCCAGTGGTTAATTCATTTCTTTCTGTTCCTCTTATGCATAAGTTTGTTGTATGCATCTGTGATTTCTCAGAAAAAATATAGTTTTCATTTTCATGTCTCTTATGAGAGCTAGTTAAGAAAGAGTGGGCCTATTATTTTTCAAAACTCTGCCATCTGCTTCCTTCCTCCTCCCTCCCTCCCTCCCTACCTTCCTCCCTCCTTCTCTTCTTTCCTTTCTTTTTTTTTTTTCAAGATTGGGCCTTTGTATGAATTATCCGCTTAGTTCATTTACATCTTGTCTTTTATGTTCATACTAATTTTTATTAATTCCCATAAGCTTGGGATTTTGGCAAGTTCTGCTTTTATGTTTCCTTTTGAGATAAGGTCTTTGTATGAAGCTCCAGGCTGTCTTTGAACATATGATGACCATTCTTCTTAGCCTGCTAAGTACTGGATTACAAGCAGGCAGCACACAGTACACTTGGGGAAATGTTCTGCCCATATGACATAGCTTTCAGCAGGGCCCTGATGTTGTAATTTCACAGAAGTCCAGGGTTAAGGGCACTTTTATCCTAGGGGACAAAGGGCTGAGGATGAAGACAAGTAGAAGAAACCCAACAAAGATGCAGAAGTGGGGACCAAGATGTGTCCTCAAGAATCAAAGCATTAAAGAACGGGTCTGGAGAACTGCTCAGTCAGTAAGGGGCTTGCTTTCCAAACAGGAGGGGCTGCGTTTGAGCCCCAGAATCCACATAAAAGTCAGACATGGTGTGTACGCTTGTCATTCTGGTGCTGGGGAGGCGGAGACAGAGTCCCTGGGGGTCACAGGTCAGTCACCCTAGCCTAGCCATTCTAGCCTATGTGGTAAGAAGACTCTGTTTCAAGAAAAGGTCTGCAATTTCTGAGAAATAAAACCTGGGCTTGACCTCTGGCCACCACAGGCACGTACAGTATATGAACTCACATGCCTGAACACATTTGAACACACATAGGGAAACTCCCTCAAATACTGAGAGATCTTTTAATAAGCTATATTCTTTTGATTATTTTGAATGAGTGGTTGAGATTATAGAATTGTAGGAAATAATGAAAATTTTCAAACCTTAAAGACTAAATTGCAGAATAAATTCTACACTAAGAAGCAAGAAGCCATAAGAATCTATATTATATCAAATAAAATTAGAAATTTATAGGGCAGTTCCTTAAAGATGCAAGATATTAAAGATCCCATTAGTAACGAAGTCTTACAAATTCTGAGACACATTTACATTCTAATTGCATTTAAAGTCTCAGTGTCTCCATGAAGTATATAAAGCAGATATTATTGCCCCATTTCCCAGGTATTAAAGCTGTATCAAATCATCTGCTACTCTGCTCCACTTAGTACCAGAAAGCTGGGATTTATGTTTATGTGAAAATTTATGCTTCTATGGGCCTTGGTGTCTTAACCCACTCACTGGCCTTTTTACCTCAGTGTCTAGCACTGTGTTGGAAATTCTGTAGACCTTCTCTCTCCAGCGGCTGGCGATTTTCTCCTGGACAGAAACCTTCTGGATTCCACTTGAACTTTATGCTTCCATTTCCTCATCGCATGGAATTCCTTCAAAGGCAAGAGGAAAATTTTCTTGGTCGATGTCTCACTGGTACATTGAGCTGTTCAGCAGCTCGCCTGTGTGCCATTTCACCTGAGACCTGTTCTTTAGTATGGTCGCCTTTCCCAGGGGAATAGGAAGGGGGGCAAACAGAGAAGCCAGCAAAAGTGAAACAAGTTTCAGGCCCCAGGGCTCTCTCTTTCGTCTCTTCTTTGTCTATCATCGTGGTGGTGGCTCAATGTGGGGAACACAGCCCAGCCCAGCCACTTCTACCTTGGACATAATTAATGAGATTAACATTTGTGCACAGAGATAGAGTTGCATTACAGAATAAAATAACATTGAGCACCCCAGAAATGACTTTCTAAGAAGAGGGAGAGTTTGTCGGTGTTCTAGTTGCAATAGGCAAAAAATGCTCTGGTGTCCCTGAATTAGGCAGGCAAAGGGTTTAGGTACGGTTGATGTGTTTGTGAGTGCTGTTGGGAATTAAATCCAGGGCTACATGCATGCCTATGTATACTCTGCTACCAGGCTGCGCAAGCTCGCACGCACGCACGCACGCACGCACGCACGCACGCACGCACGCACGGACGGACGGACGCACGCAGCCAAATTTCCTTCAGCTGTTTTCCCATCGGGCTTTAAAATAAAATTACTCTTGGTGCCTGTAGCTCTTCGCAGTTACATTTCTGTTTTGTTCTCTTCCATCTCTTCTTGTGGGTTAATGGATGTTGATGAGAAAGAATTAGACAAAACAATTTAGCCTCCATTCTCCAAATTCCTTCACAGAATCTTTGAAATTCTCTTTCAGACAAATGGCCAAAGCTTCAAGTGCCTTATCTCAGGAATTAATGCTTTTCTACTCCAGTGGGTGTCTGCTCTGCTCCCTCAAGGGAAAGAAAAGTGTCTCTCTTCTGTAGAATAACACCAGATGGTTCCACATTTTCATTGGGAGGAGGAATGAACGAGGAGTTCACCACTTGTAACTTCCAGCATGGTGCCACACAGATCCACTCAGGTGTCTCCCCAGGAGAGACACTTTGGTGTGTAGGGCTAAAAGATGAGGAGAATTATGCTCACATGTCACTGGAGCTAAAAGGACCTTCAGGGTTTCCAGAGGGTTTTCATCCAAGTAGGTCATAGTGTGACCTCTATTAAATACATAGGAAATAAGGCTACTCCCCGGGTGACACGCTGTTGAATGACAGTTAGAAGTAATTAATCATCCCTACTCCTGTTTGTTAAAATAGCTGTGCCACAGCCTTGATTTTTTTTTCTTCCTAGTTACTCTTAAAATTGAGGTGTGGCCAATGAGGCTTCATTCCACTGTGTTTCACCTTGGTCTGACCAGTGAGTAATTTGTGTATGCTCTGAAGCATGCAGATGATATGCATTAACCTTCAGGACTTTTTAAAGGGATACCCCCAGACTCTGGCTAGAGAACAGGTAAGGCAGATAAAACATGGAAAGGGTCAGATAAAATAATACAACAAATCTTATTTTATGCCCCTGAATTTTAACTATGAAACTACAATTTTAAAATGGGGATAATGTTAACAAGTTTGCTTATTTTTAAGTAGTTGTTTGTGTTGTCAAAGAAATATACTATGGTAGGCACACTCAGATCTCATACAGTAGTTCTAACAGCCAGCATTTATTGAGAGTCCTGTGTTTGGCATTGGAATAGTCCTTTATAAACAGTATCCTATTAAAAACAATCCTTTAGAGATGGTTTCTTATTAAATATTATTACTCCCAATTTTCTGATGAGGAAATTGGGTTTAAGGAAGGGCATTAAATCTTCAGACAGGATGCAGAAGAAACACTATTCAAATCGTGTCTGCAGCTAAATTATGTCTCAAGTAGTGTGTAATCCTGTCCCTCAGCTAGCTGACAGTTATCAAAGATCACTCTGTCATTTAGGACCATTCTACCATATCTGTCTTTCTTTTCTACTTTGTCATCTGTCACTGTTCACCTCCCCCTCCCCCTCTCTCGCTCTCTCTCATTATCCCACTGTCTCATCACTAGATTACCATTAAGATAGCAGAGTGTAGGCTAGGTAGGAAAACTCGTAAGTCAACATCTATTGAACAAACAACCAGGTATGCACAGTTTTACACCTATTATTATTCTTTACACTCTGTTATTATTATTCTTTCCTGTTTTTAGAGGAAATAGCGTTGGTTAATTCCAGAAGCACAGAAGGAAAGAAAGTATAAGGAAAAGAATAAGGAAAGAAATGGTGAGAGTGTGCCACGGCAAGAGAATGGTCAGAGTTCTAGCGTGCTCACAGGGCTTGCTGGCTGGGCTCTGGCGCAGGCCTTGGGTTGTTGTACCAAGTAGCCTGGGAAGCTAGGGGTTGGTCTCCTGAAAGAACTGCTGCTCCCTGGCAGCTCTTTCTGGACTATTCATTGTCCTTTGTGGATAGTACCTATATGAAGATAATGTTTGTGAGGCTCTTTGTTTTTAACATATAAACAAGATATTTTGCTTTGTCCAATTTTACTAATTAAATGGTCTTCATATGTTCACTGTATTTAAGTGTAAGTAGAAAAGTTAAGTTTTATGGGAGGGTATATTTTCTTTGGGAATGTTGGCATAACTACCCTGAGCCAAGGGAACACCAATTTTTGGTACTTTAGACAAGGCATAGTTTTCAAGTAGTTAAGAAGTAAAGGAAGTCAATGATCCACAGTCAATATCTTTGATTTCATTTCTATGATCTCTTCCACTTTTTGTGACATTTATAGACATTAATTATTTTGTAGCGAATGCTCTAAAATACATCATACCAGCTCCCAGCTATCATGAAAGTCTATGACAATACTCCCAAATTGATTTACAATATCGTTCAACTTGGAAAGAATTCACACACACACACACACACACACACACACACACACACACACGCATGCATTCCTATGATCATGGTATAGCAGGTTGACTAAGGTTGTCTGAGCTTAGTTGTATTCAGCTGGTCTCAACTTTTTCAAGAGCATTGACCACAAATTAGTTAGGATATATAGCAGATCTGAGTGTTCAGGAAACATGTTCTCATGTGAAAGACAGGATCATGAGGTCAGGGCAATGGAACACATTCCACTTAAGGCTTTGCTCATTCCAGACCCTTCGACACTGCACTGGTGCGGCCAAGCCCAGTGTCTTATCTTAAGAATGAGAGCGGGAATAGAGATGCTGTGCTTTGGCAGGGATGTGCTGAAACAGGACTGATAACGTCCTCTGTAAAAGCAAAGACATCTCTAAGGATCTATTTACTACATTCCTCGTGTGCATACCTTGATACCGCACATGACGAGACACAGTAACAAAACAGGGCTCTGTGATCTACCATTCTTGCTTTCCTTCTGTTGGCCTAGGTGCCATTTGGACAGAACCAGTTCTGGAACTCCATCCTCCAAACACCCTCGAATTGTCATATTCGAAAAGTTTCCTCGTACAAATAACGGTAAGCTTCCCTGCAGGGCTGCCCAATGCGCAGGTCACTCAGACACACTGAAAATGTCAGAAAGGATGAGATGACATGCAATAGTCTACACACTGACTTGACCATAGACATTTACTCACTTAATTTTCTTCTCAAAGAACACCTGAAAAGCCTAAAGTTTTATGTAATTTAAGAACATAGCGTCCCAAGACAACTTCTCTGTTTTGGTTCAGTTCTAATGGAGCCGACATCTGGTTGAGGGACCAGTTTGGAGAGAAATGTTTCTGGAAAGGATTTGAAGAGAGAAGCCAGAAGGTTGAGTACATCTCACTCCAGGCCGGAGCCCCGTGCTACCGATGAGAGCTCGAGCACTCGGCTCTAACTTGTAGGTCACCTTACCAAGTTACTTCCAAGTTAATCAAAGCTAGTCCCATCTCGCCATCTCCTAAACTTCCTCTTTAAACACATCAGAGATGTACATATTTAAAGGATACCGTATTTGTGTGTATCCAGCTTTTTCTGTAGTCATGGAAGAATGTAATTCTGAGGTCATTTAACCCTTACATCAGGCATGAACCTAGTTGGTATAAACCTAGCAACATCACCAATGGATTATTTTCCTCCTGAGGATGTATGTTTAAATTAACACCTTGATTTTATGCTATGCTGTAGAACACCTTTTGAAAAAAATATCTATGTAGCTAGGATAGTTTTGGCACACTGGAAAATATTTTTTTACACCTAAAATTTTTTATGGAATGTTGTAAATCTGCAAAAAAGTCATTTTAAGCAGCTGAGATTTTTATGGCCACTCAGGGATAATAAAAAGTTTGAAGAATATATTATATTATGTAAATGAGGAGAATATATTAGTCAATATTATGACTTTAAAAAGGAACTCGCTCTTAAAAACAGAACAAGGGGGAATTATTCATTGGTCTTGCAGGGAAAATGTCAGTCTGTTTTAGTTGATACCATCAGCCGTTTCTTTCACTATATCCTAAAACCCAAAGGCATGCCATGTCATGTGATCTTCTGGCTACAGGGAACCTTGATTTCCCCATGGCCCTTAATTACAGCACAGTCTACAGAATGTATTGTTCCTGGAGGGCATCTCCAGGGTTACCAGTAAGGACACACACGCGAAGTTTTCAAACTTACATAGCACTTCTACATATGGGCTCTTCACTGAACTTCAAGAGGGCAGTGGACAAGCTCTGGCCCCATCCTGTAGTATGTAAGTCATACTTAGAACATCTAGTCCTTTCCAGGTTACACCATCCGTGAGAAGAAGGAGACACCCAGAAACTCTCCTGCTTTCAAACACAGACTTTTCCAGGTCTGTACTTTGCTGTCTGGAGTACTCTGTACGTTTGTTTTCTGATCCATCTTCTATGAAATTTGTCAGTCTCATCATGTCTGATGATTTTGAAAAAGGACAGGGGTAAGAATTTAGAGGGAGAAGCAGTGCTTTCAAATGTAAATGTTTGGGCTGAAAAGAGTCAGAAAAGTTCTATGCTCTGGAACGAAAATGGAGGGTTCTATCCGTGGGTTTCCATGGAGAGACTGATTGAACAGTATACATATGGGCGTGAGCAACTTCATCATATGACTATGGCTTTAAAGCAGCTTGTGAGGTTCTCTGATGTAGTGCTTGGCTGCAGGTGGTGAGCGATGCCTAAGCAGAAAGGAGTTTGTCCTTTCGCCCGAGAAGTAATCAGGATTCCAGGGATGTGGCAACAGGTGATTGCATACACAGCATCTCCAGGTCCAAGTGCAGAAAGAAGACTAGGACTGCCCTTGAGCAGTATCCCACCAGAGTCTGCTGAGAGTTCTGTGCAAACATCTTTCACTCCTGAAAGGAAGGGTGGGATTCACCCAGCTACATAGGAAGTGAGTTGGACTGACTCAGCTTAGAAAGCAAAGCTTTACAAGGAGACACCACCACAAACCCTGTCTGCTACTGACTCGACAGCCCCAGACTAAACATACCAAGGGAAAGGGTTCCGTCTTGTCATTTTGGCTAACCATATGTAAGGGAAAAAAACCCTTATGATGTGATAATCCTAACACTTTTACTTTGAAGCTATAGTGAAATATAAACTTAATATTCCAGCAGTGAGGACAGAAATTATTTACTGGCTACTTACATAAGACATGAACTGTGCTAAGCTCCCTACCTCCATTTAATTACCCATACTAACAGGATTTTCATTTTACAGATGATAAAATGTAGGCTTGAGGGATTTAGTTGACATCTTCAAGGTCACAAAGCTACTGTGAATAACTGACTTTGGGTCCCAACTCACAAAGCACAGAGCCCGGCAGGCATATGTTAATTTACACTCTTAAAAACTTTAGGACAATATAGTCTTTCAGTCCTTGCTCCAATGGTACTGGCTACTAGAAAGTAGATGTGTGTGTCTACAGAAATCTGCCTTGTGTCAACAATGACAAAGTGAAAAGGACAGATAGAAGGAGGAGAAAAAACAATGAAAGTATTGCTTTAATTAATTAATTAATTAATTTGGCGGGAGCTTCTTGGATTAACATGTATCTGTTGGTACAGTGGGAGACTGAACCAAAAAGCAATATGCATCGATTCTGATTTGGCTTGGTCCCACATCACACACACACACACACACCTTGGTTCACGTCTGAGTGTTTCTGTCCACGCACAACAAAATGACCAGTGCAGAAAATTGTGATTCAGTAGCTAATTCTGTGGAACATCCTTTAGCTGTGTGCGGTCCCTGGTACCATCTCTACATCCCCAGATGCTCAAACAGCAGATGCAGTCTCTTTCCCATCACCCACTCTTTCTGAACACCTGCCTCACTAGTCTACATGGAGCGGAAGGAAGCATTCACACCAGCACTCTCTAGTGATGAGTACGCCAATTATGGGGCACCAGGAAATCTGGGATTTCTTTAAATTTCCTTAAAATATTTATTTTTATGTTACATGTATGAGTGTTTTGCCTGAAAGTTTATCTGTGTACCACATGTGTGCAACTTCTATGAAGACTAGAAGAGGGAGTCAGATGCTCTGGGGCTGGCGTTACAATTGCTTGTGAGCCACCATGTGGTTGCTGGGAATTGAAGATGGGTCCTCTGGAAGCGCAGTCAGTGCTCGTAACTGCTGAGACATCTCTTCAGCCTATACAAGTCCATTTTTTTGCAAACTCCCCTGGCACTACATTTGACAATGCTGTTATCATTGACACCATGTGTCTACCACCAGAAAATGTCCTAGTTTGTCGAGGAATATCTACCAGTGCCTCAATGTATAAAGCAAACTTTTGAAATATGGTCCTATGCTAAGGTTGGCAGTGTGTTGATACAGACAGCAAAAGTCCAGGTCAGCTGTGCTCCTTGACAAATCAAAAACATCTTAAAGGTAACCCTCATTGTGAAAATCACCTTTAATTTCGAGGAGTGCATGGCTAACAACATTATCATGAACATAAATAAGGAAACCAAGATAAAAACATTCATAAATTAAAACAACAGTCAATTCCATTCCAAAACATACAGTGAAGCTCTCCAAACCTGGGGCTTCTAGTTTCCAAGTCTATGGTCTTAGCTGTGGGTTGCAAAGGTCACATTCCTCACATATTTTAGTACTGGGTTGCTTTGTTTTAGATGTTGCTCACTATGTAAAAGTGTCTGGGCTAGAGGTTTGATCTCCAGTGTGGCAGTACTAAGAGATAGTGAAGTGAGGGTCAGTGCTGGGGAGTGAGGTTGTGGGGACATTGACCTTAACAGGGTTAATACTGGAGCCACGAATAAGCCAGCATCTGACAGTGCATGGTATTTTAATTCAATGACCACTACCTATCTATCATGCATGCCTGTTTTCCTTCTTGTTTCTCTACCTACCCTGCTGCCACTCAAGAGAAGGTATCAAGGAGGCACTCCAAACCTGGGAATTCCAATTTCCAAAACTATGAGTCAAAGGTGTTTGTTTTATTTTTTGGAAGCACTTTCCCACTGAGATTAAAACCCCATCAAACTTCACTCTAAGCAGCAGAAAGTTGTGTGGGAAGAGGTGGGAGGTGCTGATTCTCCCATTAGAACATAGAAAACTTTAGCTCTTAATCAACAATGCAAAACAAAAACCACTTTCACTTTCTTTTTTAAACATGCAACTGACAAAAAACCCAGAGCCCCATGAGTACACACATGTGCGTGTATATGTGCCTATGTGCATGTATGTGTGTGCATGTGTGTATGCATGTGTGCGTACATGTATGTGTGCATGTGTATGTGCATGTGTGTGTGAGTGTGTGAGTGTATATGTGTGTGTGTCTGTGTTCTCTCTCTCTCTCTCTCTCTCTCATGTATGTGTGTGTTGCATGGTCACAAAACAATTTCCTGAGGAAAAGTATTACCTTTCTTTCTTTCTTTCTTTCTTTCTTTCTTTCTTTCTTTCTTTCTTTTGTTCTTTCTTTCTTTCTTTCTTTCTTTTGTTCTTTCTTTCTTTCTTTCTTTCTTTCTTTCATCCTTCCTTCCTTCCTTTCTTTCTTTCTTTCTTTCTTTCTCTTTCTCTCTCTCTTTTTTTCTTTCTTTCTTCCTTTCTTTCCTTCTTTCTTCCTTCCCTCATTTCCTTTTCTTCTTCTTTTTTTAACTTAAATAGTGGAGTTATTAGTAATTTCAAGTGAATTTTCTTCAAGAAAAACGAGCCTGCTGGGATATGAGCTGCAACGGTGTTGCCGGCCTCAGCAAATAAACCCTACAGTATTTAGTAATGATTGAGTTTTGGAGGAATAATTATGTAGTATTAGTGTGTTACAGATCATAAAGCATCAATAATGTCTATCTCTGGTAACAGAATTATTTCTGCTTGTAATTTGCCTTAAGGTAAGATTCCTTTTACCTGAATTCACTGAAGAGCACTTCAGAAGGAAAGAGTAAAACTTAAAAGTAAGACTCAAAGAGAAACTGGGGATGTAGTTCAGTCGGGAGAGTGCTTATCTAACATCAATCAAGCCCTGGGTTTGGTCCCAGGATGGTATATCCCAGGGGTGGTGGTCTGTATTTGTAATCTCAGCTCTGTACTACCTTGTAGAGGTGTGGGAATCGGAAGTACAAGGTTATCTAGCTAGGTGGTGAGTTTGAAGCCAGCTCGATACATAATACCTTGTCTAATAAAAGAAAGAAAAGAAGAGAAAACGGTAAGGAAAAAGCCCAAGAGGCTGAAGAACACTGAAGACAATCCAGGAGTTAGGTACTAAACAAAGACTGGGAGGGTTAGAAGAGTTAGGAGGGCCCTAGGGTGGCTAAATGGGGAGAAGGAGACACCTAGGAACTCTTATTGTATCAGTGAGGGGTGGGACCTCAGGAGCCTCTAGGGAGACAATGCCTCTTGGGAACCAGAAGGATCTCAGCACAAGAGAAAGGGTGGTGGGAAAGTATCAGTGGGGAGAGTAATGGTGTGTGTGTGTGTGTGTGTGTGTGTGTGTGTGTGTAAGTGACCAAAATTCAGTATATATGTATGAATTTGTCAAAGAATGAAAATAAAAATTGTTGAGAAGTCAAGCAACTAAAGATGAATCTTCCACATTGAATGTGCCAAGCCCTGGGTGGAGTCACCTTGGTACCCCTAGCCTCAAGTGAGCTGTGGATTCAGAGGGGAGATGAGAATGAAGAGGGGCAGGTGTTGGGGTGCATTGGTGACCCAAAGGAAGCTGCAGAGAAGATCTGAGGAACACTGTGGTCTCAGGGGTCATTCTGATGACTAATGGAAGACTCCATTTTAGGCAAGTTCTGATACTGTCAGGTTTTAGGCTTAAATGAACAGAGGTGTCACTGGATATATTCTCAATGAATTCTCTAATTTTTGAAGTTATAAAATGTGGGAAGGGCCGAAAGCAAAGGCATGCATTGAAAGCTCTGAGTTCTACTAGGTGCAGGAGATCTGGGTGTAGTTAGATAAACATCATGTCCAGAAAACTATATGAACCCTAAATGTTCCCTGGGAATGAACTCTGGGAAGAAGAGCTTGGCATTTCCCAGAAAATGAGCTGTTAGAACAGGCAGCTGCAGGGTCCTTCATGGTTCTATTGTGAGATCTGAGAGACAGCAAGAAAGCAACACCCAAACTTCTGATACACAATAGTGGGGGGGGGGCATTGTTAGCTCCCTTATGTGTTTAACACATCTCTTGGAACTGTGATGGCAGAATATCAAAATATTATCATGGATTCTCTAGTTGCAGGAGAAACGGCAAGGAGGGGAGGAGGAAAAGCAGGAGGGGAAAGAGTGGAGAAGAGAGGAGGAAGACAAGAGAGGAGAGGGAGAAGGGAGCAGGAAACAGGGAGGGGAGAGGGAGGGGAGAGGGAGGGAGAGGGAGGAGAGGGGGAAGAGAGCATGGGAGGGAGAGGGACAGAGAGAGAAACACAGAAACTAACAGATGCCTGACACTGACCAGGCAAACAACTTTAAAATAGATGTGTATTCTTACCCAAATTAAAAATACCATATGACTTGTTTATATTAGATTAACTGCTTATGCCTCCTACTCAGCCAGACCAGAATTTCCACAGGCACTCCCTTCCCATGCCAAGTGCCTGACTGTGGAGGCTGGAGGGTGAGAGGGAAGTTACTGGCCTCTAGCTGATACAGATGAATTGAAATGGTCATCCTGTTTGAACTCCAGTTTGCATTTGCTTAGACAGTTCTCAGCCCTTTACCTCCCTTCCCCCAGTGGTCACATCTGCCTTGGCATCATATTTAAGATTTTCATGGCCTTGATTCTGGGCTAGACGTATTAACCAAAATAACTGGCAAGTTATATCTAAAGTAACTACTATGCTCTGCCGGGAATAAATGCTTCGAGGTTGCTCTAACCCTCATCTAACTTTGACGCATGTTTGTGGGTTTTGCCTTTAAAAATGCTGCATGGAGACACAGAGTCATTTGGGAGAATAATGAGCCACTTCCTGGTCTATGCGGCAGCTCTGGGCAATGGAGAGCCAAATAAACAGGAAGCAATGGAGCAAACAGAGGCTGCGGCAGTGGACTCTGAAGAGAGATGATGTTGGCGAGGGATGAAAGTGGACTTTAACCAGCAGGAGGCAATGCGATAAAACTCTTGTCTTAAAAAGGAACATAGAGCAGCCACGATGAAGACAGGTCATCCTGAGATAAGGATGTTCCCAAACGTGCTGGGATTAAGAAAGGGAAGCACACATTTTCTCACAAAAACTGCTTACCAAGCCGAGAGAGAGAGAGAGAGAGAGAGAGAGAGAGAGAGAGAGAGAGAGAAAGTCAGAGTCAGCAAAACCAGACAAGCTGGTGAAACAGACAGACTTCTGGACTTGACACAGCTGTTACACACACCAATACAGTGTCCATGGTTACCTAGGCAAGACTTGGACATGGTCAAGTCAATCAAAATTCCAGCCCAAATGCAGTGCTATTGGCTGGCGATGGTTGCCCTTCCTTTGGGACATGGCCATGAGTAGGTTGTCCATGTGGATGGCACTACACACATTCACATTTGGGTGGCCCTAATTAGACTCAGTGAGTTATTACTAAAACAAAAAGAAAGAAAAGGAGCACATGAAATTGGGAAGTGACAGGGGTCACTAGGGACAGTTGGCAAGAGGTGTAGTGGTTGATGGATGTAATCACAGTACATTGTACAAATGTGTGAAAATATCAAAGAACAAATCAAACAGTATTAATGATAGATAAGCTGAACTCCTAAGAGCCAGGTTACATATTTCTAGATGGCTGGGTCCTTGACTCTGGGCAAGTTTAAAAGGGAGGAAATGCTAGTACTTAACACCTGAGCACACTGTCAAGATTTAGGTGCATAGAGATGCAGCGTCTCATGATAATGACATTGTTATTCCTCAATATTAAGTGGATGTGAATGCAGCTGTTTTGAGGATTTCATTAAATGCATTTTTGATTTATGAAGATGAACATATGACTTTTCTTTCTTTCTAACTGTGGTAGAATAAGGAAAAGAACACCATTTGACTAAACTTATAAGACATATTGCTGACCATAACTGTGAAAAGTCTTATAGGAATTCACCAGTTAAGTTTCCATCTCTTTGGAGGATGTCTCCTAGCACCCGGTTCAGGCTCATCTCAATAGAACAGGGCACAGCAAGAATGGAAATGAAACCCAGCACTCTACATCTCTAACTACTTTAAAACTACAAATCAAGTTAGCAGAGCTTTAAATAAAACATGCTCCATGCTCCTGCCTCGACGTACATGCCCCACCCCCAACCACCTAGAAAATGAAGTTCAGATTAGAATTCTCAGAACAGTGAGTCCTTTGCAGAAGCATGGCAGAACAGTGATGTTAGTCCATCCCAACATTCTGCGGCTAGGCATCCCCTCCCTTCCTGTTCCTGCCTCTACCCGGTGTGTCTAACTGTGGTCCTCATATCGCATGTGTCACAGGACAGTGACAAATGAGGTCCAAAGTGTAGGTGACAACATCAAACTACAGTGTCAAAAGATGGGGACACCTGACTCTATAACTTTAATCACAGTTTTTTCTTCATGTTCATAGGCAATCAGTGACATGGGCCACACAGATAAACATATGTTTACCGTTCCTCTCTCTTGTCACCTGTAGGTGTGGACACAGAGCCAGCAAGGTCCATATTTAGGAAGATGGGACAAAAAAGTCTTTTCTGAGCTCTCTGCTCCCAAACCCCGTGGGAGAGAGACCTCACCGCCTGGTCAGGTGGGCACTCCTGAGGCTGCAGAGCGAAGGAGACCACCAACACTGCCCACCCCTGCCCACATCCCTGGCCCAAGAGGAAACTGTATAAGGCCTCTGGGCTCCCGTAGGGGAGGGCCCAGGAGCGGCAGGACCCCTGCGCCTGAGACACCGCCGGAACCTGAAGGAAACAGACCGGATAAACAGTTCTCTGCACCCAAATCCCGTGGGAGGGAGAGCTAAAACTACAGAGAGGCAGACACGCCTGGGAAACCAGAAGAGACTGCACTATGCGCACATCCAGACGCCGGAGGAAAACACCAAACGCCATCTGGAACCCTGGTGCACGGAGGCTCCCGGAAAGAGTGGCACAGATCTTCTCGGTTGTTGCCGCCGCAGAGAGGACTTAGGCAGTACCCCACGAGCACACTTGAGCCTCGGAACCTCAGGTAGGACCAACTTTTCCCCTGCAAGTGACCTGCCTGGTGAACTCAAGACACAGGCCCACAGGAACAGCTGAAGACCTGTAGAGAGGAAAAACTACAAGCCCGAAAGCAGAACACTCTGTCCCCATAACTGGCTGAAAGAAAACAGGAAAACAGGTCTACAGCACTCCTGACACACAGGCTTATAGGACAGTCTAGCCACTGTCAGAAATAGCAGAACAAAGTAACACTAGAGATAATCTGATGGCAGGAGGCAAGCACAGGAACCCAAGCAACAGAAACCAAGACTACATGGCATCATCGGAGCCCAATTCTCCCACCAAAATAAACATGAAATATCCAAACACACCAGAAAAGCAAGATCTAGTTTCAAAATCATATTTGATCATGATGCTGGAGGACTTCAAGAAAGACGTGAAGAACTCCCTTAGAGAACAAGTAGAAGCCTACAGAGAGGAATCACAAAAATGCCTGAAAGAATTCCAGGAAAACACAATCAAACAGTTGAAGGAATTAAAAATGGAAATAGAAGCAATCAAGAAAGAACACATGGAAACAACCCTGGAAATAGAAAATCAAAAGAAGAGACAAGGAGCTGTAGATAGAAGCCTCACCAACAGAATACAAGAGATGGAAGAGAGAATCACGGGAGCAGAAGATTCCCTAGAAATCATTGACTCAACTGTCAAAGATAATGTAAAGCAGAAAAAGCTACTGGTCCAAAACATACAGGAAATCCAGGACTCAATGAGAAGATCAAACCTAAGGATAATAGGTATAGAAGAGAGTGAAGACTCCCAGCTCAAAGGACCAGTAAATATCTTCAACAAAATCATAGAAGAAAACTTCCCTAACCTAAAAAAAGAGATACCCATAGGCATACAAGAAGCCTACAGAACTCCAAATAGATTGGACCAGAAAAGAAACACCTCCTGTCACATAATAGTCAAAACACCAAACGCACAAAATAAAGAAAGAATATTAAAAGCAGTAAGGGAAAAAGGTCAAGTAACATATAAAGGCAGACCTATCAGAATCACACCAGACTTTTCGCCAGAAACTATGAAGGCCAGAAGATCCTGGACAGATGTCATACAGACCCTAAGAGAACACAAGTGCCAGCCCAGGTTACTGTATCCTGCAAAACTCTCAATTAACATAGATGGAGAAACCAAGATATTCCATGACAAAACCAAATTTACACAATATCTTTCTAGAAATCCAGCACTACAAAGGATAATAAAGGGTAAAGCCCAACATAAGGAGGCAAGCTATACCCTAGAAGAAGCAAGAAACTAATTGTCTTGGCAACAAAACAAAGAGAAGAAAAGCACACAAACATAACCTCACATCCAAATATGAATATAACAGGAAGCAATAATCACTATTCCTTAATATCTCTCAACATCAATGGCCTCAACTCCCCAATAAAAAGACATAGATTAACAAACTGGATACGCAACGAGGACCCTGCATTCTGCTGCCTACAGGAAACACACATCAGAGCAAAAGACAGACACTACCTCAGAGTGAAAGGCTGGAAAACAACTTTCCAAGCAAATGGTCAGAAGAAGCAAGCTGGAGTAGCCATTCTAATATCAAATAAAATGAATTTTCAATTAAAAGTCATAAAAAAATATAAGGAAGGACACTTCATATTCATCAAAGGAAAAATCCACCAAGATGAACTCTCAATCCTAAATATCTATGCCCCAAATACAAGGGCACCTACATACGTAAAAGAAACCTTACTAAAGCTCAAAACACACATTGCACCTCACACAATAATAGTGGGAGATTTCAACACCCCACTCTCATCAATGGACAGATCATGGAAACAGAAATTACACAGAGACGTAGACAGACTAAGAGAAGTCATGAGCCAAATGGACTTAACAGATTTTTATAGAACATTCTATCCTAAAGCAAAAGGATATACCTTCTTCTCAGCTCCACATGGTACTTTCTCCAAAATTGACCATATAGTTGGTCAAAAAACGGGCCTCAACAGGTACAGAAAGATAGAAATAATCCCATGCGTGCTATCAGACCACCACGGCCTAAAATTGGTCTTCAATAACAATAAGGGAAGAATGCCAACACATACGTGGAAATTGAACAATGCTCTACTCAATGAAAACCTAGTCAAGGAAGAAATAAAGAAAGAAATCAAAAACTTTTTAGAATTTAATGAAAATGAAGGTACAACATACCCAAACTTATGGGACACAATGAAAGCTGTGCTAAGAGGAAAACTCATAGCACTGAGTGCCTGCAGAAAGAAACAGGAAAGAGCATATGTCAGCAGCTTGACAGCACACCTAAAAGCTCTAGAGCAAAAAGAAGCAAATACACCCAGGAGGAGTAGAAGGCAGGAAATAATCAAACTCAGAGCTGAAATCAACCAAGTAGAAACAAAAAGAATCATAGAAAGAATCAACAGAACCAAAAGTTGGTTCTTTGAGAAAATCAACAAGATAGATAAACCCTTAGCCAGTCTAATGAGAGGACCCAGAGAGTGTGTCCAAATTAACAAAATTAGAAATGAAAAGGGAGACATAACTACAGATTCAGAGGAAATTCAAAAAATCATCAGATCTTACTATAAAAGCCTATATTCATCAAAACTTGAAAATCTACAGGAAATGGACAATTTCCTAGACAAATATCAGGTACCAAAGTTAAATCAAGAACAGATAAACCAGTTAAACAACCCCATAACTCCTAAGGAAATAGAAGCAGTCATTAAAGGTCTCCGAACCAAAAAGAGCCCAGGTCCAGACGGGTTTAGTGCAGAATTCTATCAGACCTTCATAGAAGACCTCATACCAATATTATCCAAACTATTCCACAAAATTGAAACAGATGGATCAGTCCCGAATTCCTTCTATGAAGCCACAATTACTCTTATACCTAAACCACACAAAGACACAACAAAGAAAGAGAACTTCAGACCAATTTCCCTTATGAATATCGACGCAAAAATACTCAATAAAATTCTGGCAAACCGAATCCAAGAGCACATCAAAACAATCATCCACCATGATCAAGTAGGCTTCATCCCAGGCATGCAGGGATGGTTTAATATACGGAAAACCATCAACGTGATCCATCATATAAAGAAACTGAAAGAACAGAACCACATGATCATTTCATTAGATGCTGAGAAAGCATTTGACAAAATTCAACACCCCTTCATGATAAAAGTCCTGGAAAGAATAGGAATTCAAGGCCCATATCTAAACATAGTAAAAGCCATATACAGCAAACCAGTTGCTAACATTAAACTAAATGGAGAGAAACTTGAAGCAATCCCACTAAAATCAGGGAGTAGACAAGGCTGCTCACTCTCTCCCTACTTATTCAATATAGTTCTTGAACTTCTAGCCAGAGCAATCAGACAACAAATGGAGGTCAAGGGGATACAGATCGGAAAAGAAGAAGTCAAAGTATCACTATTTGCAGATGATATGATAGTATATTTAAGTGATCCCAAAAGTTCCACCAGAGAACTACTAAAGCTGATAAACAACTTCAGCAAAGTGGCTGGGTATAAAATTAACTCAAATAAATCAGTAGCCTTCCTCTACACAAAAGAGAAACAAGCCGAGAAAGAAATTAGGGAAACGACACCCTTCATAATAGACCCAAATAATATAAAGTACCTCGGTATGACTTTAACCAAGCAAGTAAAAGATCTGTACAATAAGAACTTCAAGACACTGAAGAAAGAAACTGAAGAAGACCTCAGAAGATGGAAAGATCTCCCATGCTCATGGATTGGCAGGATTAATATAGTAAAAATGGCCATTTTACCGAAAGCGATCTACAGATTCAATGCAATCCCCATCAAAATACCAATCCAATTCTTCAAAGAATTAGACAGAACAATTTGCAAATTCATCTGGAATAACAAAAAACCCAGGATAGCTAAAACAATCCTCAACAATAAAAGGACTTCAGGGGGGATCACTATCCCTGAACTCAAGCAGTATTACAGAGCAATAGTGATAAAAACTGCATGGTATTGGTAGAGAGACAGATAGACCAATGGAATAGAATTGAAGACCCAGAAATGAAGCCACATACCTATGGTCACTCGATTTTTGACACAGGAGCCAAAACCATCCAATGGAAAAAAGATAGCATTTTCAGCAAATGGTGCTGGTTCAACTGGAGGGCAACATGTAGAAGAATGCAGATTGATCCATGCTTATCACCCTGTACAAAGCTTAAGTCCAAGTGGATCAAGGACCTCCACATCAAACCTGATACACTCAAACTAATAGAAGAAAAACTAGGGAAGCATCTGGAACACATGGGCCCTGGAAAAAATTTCCTGAACAAAACACCAATGGCTTATGCTCTAAGATCAAGAATCGACAAATGGGATCTCACAAAACTGCAAAGCTTCTGTAAGGCAAAGGACACCGTGGTTAGGACAAATCGGCAACCAACAGATTGGGAAAAGATCTTTACCAATCCTACAACAGATAGAGGCCTTATATCCAAAATATACAAAGAACTCAAGAAGTTAGACCGCAGGGAGACAAATAACCCTATTAAAAATGGGGTTCAGAGGTAAACAAAGAATTCACAGCTGAGGAATGCCGAATGGCTGAGAAACACCTAAAGAAATGGTCAACATCTTTAGTCATAAGGGAAATGCAAATCAAAACAACCCTGAGATTTCACCTCACACCAGTGAGAATGGCTAAGATCAAAAACTCAGGTGACAGCAGATGCTGGCGAGGATGCGGAGAAAGAGGAACACTCCTCCATTGTTGGTGGGATTGCAGACTGGTACAACAATTCTGGAAATCAGTCTGGAGGTTCCTCAGAAAATTGGACATTGAACTGCCTGAGGATCCAGCTATACCTCTCTTGGGCATATACCCAAAAGATGCCCCAACATATAAAAAAGACACGTGCTCCACTATGTTCATCGCAGCCTTATTTATAATAGCCAGAAGCTGGAAAGAACCCAGATGCCCTTCAACAGAGGAATGGATACAGAAAATGTGGTACATCTACACAATGGAATATTACTCAGCTATCAAAAACAACGACTTTATGAAATTCGTAGTCAAATGGTTGGAACTGGAAAATATCATCCTGAGTGAGCTAACCCAAACACAGAAAGACATACATGGTATGCACTCACTGGTAAGTGGCTATTAGCCCAAATGCTTGAATTACCCTATATGCCTAGAACAAATGAAACTCAAGACGGATGATCAAAATGTGAATGCTTCACTCCTTCTCTAAAAGGGGAACAAGAATACCCTTTGCAGGGAAGAAAGAGGCAAAGATTAAAACAGAGACTGAAGGAACTCCCATTCAGAGCCTGCCCCACATGTGGCCCATACATATACAGCCACCCAATTAGACAAGATGGATGAAGCAAAGAAGTGCAGACCGACAGGAGCCGGAGGTAGATCTCTCCTGAGAGACACAGCCAGAATACAGCAAATACAGAGGCGAATGCCAGCAGCAAACCACTGAACTGAGAATAGGACCCCCGTTGAAGGAATCAGAGAAAGAACTGGAAGAGCTTGAAGGGGCTCGAGACCCCATATGTACAACAATGCCAAGCAACCAGAGCTTCCAGGGACTAAGCCACTACCTAAAGACTATATATGGACTGACCCTGGACTCTGACCTCATAGGTAGCAATGAATATCCTAATAAGAGCACCAGTGGTAGGGGAAGCCCTGGGTCCTGCTAAGACTGAACCCCCAGTGAACTAGACTGTTGGGGGGAGGGCGGCAATGGGGGGAGGGTTGGGAGGGGAACACCCATAAGGAAGGGGAGGGGGGAGGGGGATGTTTGCCCGGAAACCAAAGAATTATTATTAAGTATTAAATAAATTTAAAAAAAAGGAAAAAAAGTCTTTTCTGGTGCCAGAAATTAGTCTGAGCATCTTGAATAGAGAATGTTAACACCCAAGATGCTCAGAGGTGGGTCTAGTAGTTCCTCTCACATGCTTCCTTGACTCAGCCTGCTAAACAAGGTCATAGCTCAGAGACTGGGGCCAGAGCGGTGTTTTATGACATCTGAAGCCAAAGAAAGCCAAGGGGGTCCTATGGCTGGACCCATGGAAAGAAGTATTTCAAGTCACCCAATAACAATACTTTGTCATTAAAAAACATTTACACTTTTCCTTCTGTTTATATACTTCTTTGTGTGTGTGCTCTCACACACATGTGCCATCACGAATATGTGGAGATCAGAGGACAACTTTCATGGGTGGAACCTCTCTCTCTACCGTGTGGCTTCTGGGGAATCAAACTCAGTTTTTTCAGGCTGGGCAATCTCATCAGGGCCTATTCGTTTGTCTTTTTTTCTTTCCCTTTAGGTTTACATCCCACGCCTGCCCTGCTCGCTCCTGTCTTTTCCTCCTAGCACACAGTGTCATGCAGCTGGTACTGGTGGTTATGAAATTGAGGCTCCCAGGACCCGATGGGGATGACTTTAGATGAAATATGCAGAGAAGCGGAAGAGAGAACCTGCTGAGACCACCTCCAGTAGATAGGCATGGACCCTGTTCAAAAGATAGGGCCACCATCCATCTCAAAGTTTTTAACCCAGAAACGTTCCTGTCAAGGAAGAACAGGGACAAAAAAATGGAACAGAGACTGAAGGAAGGGGCAACCAGGGACTGCCCCACCTGGGGATCCATTATGTCTGCAGACACCAAACCACTGTGGTTGTTCCTGAGGAAGTCCGTCCAGCAACTGACCACTGCAGATGTGAATACTTGCAGCCAACCCTCAGACTGGGCTCAGGGAATCTGGTTGAGGAGCTGGTGAAAAGACTGGAAGACTGGAGGGGGATTGCAGCCACATTTGAAGAACAACAAAGCCTGGCCTGACCACACAATTCTCCCAGGGACTAGACCACCAAGCAAGGAATGAACCGGGAGGAATCCATGACTCCAGATACATATGTAGCAGAGGAAAGCCTTGTCTGACATCAACTGGAGGGGAGGCCATTTGTCCCGGGGAGGCTTGATACCTCAGTGTATGGAGATGCTAGAGTGGTGGGGTGGGAGAGTGTGGGTGGTTGGGGAGCACCCTCATGGAGGCAACAGGGATGGTGGATGTGCGATGAGGGTGTTGGTGGAGGGTAACTGGAAAGTGGGGTATCATTTGAGTATAAACGAATGGAATGATTAACAAAAAATAAAAACAAAAAAATAAACAATAGCCCTTTCAAAATTAGCCTTTACCATTTATAACTATTTTAAATGTATATTTTTTTGCACACAGTGTATTCTGATAAGTCTTTCTCCTTCCCCACACCTTCACAGGTCCTCTCTGCCTCTCCATTCACCTATCTCTTTCATAGGGGAAGGTCTGTATGCAAGCAATCAGAGGAACACAGAAGCTGGTGTGACAGCCTCACGGCTGAGAAAATAAGCAGATGACAGAACACCTCTTTGAGTCAAAACTATTGAGGCTGCACAGATCACTCGGGACTCAGTAATTTCTTTTTTCCCCCAGGCTTCGTGGCACACTGGCGGTTATGGTGGTTAAGAAAGTAGGCGCATGAAGCATTTTTTGGGATGATCTATTTCTTATGACCAAGTAAGAGATGTGTTTGCCAGGGAAAGTCAGTGAGGTACGATGTAGCTCAAATAATGTTTACAGGTTTTGTTTGGGCACAGGGGAAGAGGCTGCTTTGAGAGCGATCGTTCACTTCAGTTGTGAATGGAAAGTAGAGGACACGCTGATGTGTTACGTCACGGTGCACATCCCTCCAACCCCCTCCATGTGGCAGAGGTACAAAACCACATCAGATGACCCACTCAGTCTATCTCGGCTGCACAATTGCAGTTTGCTCATCTGTGGATGGCTGAGGAAATTAGTACCTAGGAGAAAACTTCAGGAAGTAGCCAGGAGGCAGTAACTCCGAGTAGTTAACAGCTGAGATGGAGACAAGATTGCCTCTATCAGTGACAGCTGTCAGTGAGGACAGGGATGAGGGCCCATTAGATTCCTCCAGAAAAGAACCAGTGAAGTCTCTTGAAAGGAGAGTCTGAAACTTGAGGGGACTGGAGGGAGAAGTGACAGTTTGTAGCAGGAGAGGGTCGAGTGGGAACTATGGGAACGCCATGATGAGCCCATTTGCGTTGCGAAGGAAAGGTCCTTGGTGATGATCGAGAGGGAGGCGCCGGGACATGACGCAGAGGGTGGGGTTGAAGGGAAAGGCACTGGCATAGTCTGAGGGCTACCCCTGCACCCAGCCCGCAGTCCTTTCTGCAGATGAAAGGTTCAAAGAGTGCCAGACGTCAGTGTGGCTTGGAAAATTCTAAGCAGCTCAATCACATGGTTCCCTCCTTTCAACTGCACACTGGCTACTAAGAAGCCCAATGTGAATGGGTGCTGTATAAATCTGTCAAGGAAAATTCTGAAGCAAAGTTAAGTATAGAGGATAAAGTCCAGACAGGGTGGAAGAAGGCTTATACTTGTGCCTGGTGCTTCTACCCACTGCAGCATCCTTTTCCGATTACAAACATGGCTGTACGGCATGGCCCCAACCTTTCTGAGGAAATGGGAAAAGTGAGGCAGGGAGTTTCTGAGCTCAGGTGGGAGGGATCCAGGTTGAAGACAGGCTTTGCGGATTGCGTTCTTGCATGCAGTCCGATGAACAGCTTCTGCTCTTCATTGTCACAGAAAGGCTTTAGAGCCTGCATGTTCCCTGGCAACCCTTAAGTGCTTCAATTATCAGAGCGTTTATAATGATGAGTTTAGCATAGGATAATTATCTAGTATTGATCAAGGATATGATCAAAGCGGGTGTGATGATTTCTCTCAGTTTTAGAACCTTCGAGAGCCCCACACACTGTGTTCTTAGACTGTAGGCAATCACAGCATCTGTATACTGTGTACAGGATTAGGAGCTTCTGAGTAGAATGTGTTCTTTGAGCAAAGACCGCTGTCTTTCCCTTGGCCTGATAGCTTTACCTTTGTCTGGGGATGGTTATTTGGGGGACGCTGACAACTCTCCTCCTTTGTAAGTGAGTCTGAGCAAAATGATACCATTGATATGAGTAACTGATACCATTACTTCTTCACAAATGGTTAGGATCTTTTGTTTGATTCATTTTTTATTCCTACATGACTACTTTTATTATTAGATTATTTATTACCAATAAAATAAAGCATTATTATTTTTACCAAGGTTTCGTTTTAGGTATTTTTTCTCTTTATGTGTACATGCGTGTGCCTGTTTATATATGTGTGGAACCCAGAAGTTAACATCCGTTGTCTTCCTTGACTCTTCTCCACTTATTGAATCAGGGTCACTCGCTGACTCTTGGCTAGAACTCTTTGATCCTGCTAGTCTAGCCAGACAGCTTGGGTGGGGGAAATCCCTGTCTTTGCCTCTCAATGGCTGGAAATGCAGGTGCTTGTCATGCTTGCCTGAATTTTACATGGTTCTGGGATATGAACTCTGTTCCTGGTGTATGCAGGTGAGATCTTTATCCCCTGGGTCGTCTCCCTAGTCCCTTCCCATTTTTTCTATGTATCCCAGACAGGACTTGAACTCATGATTCTTTGCTTGTACTCCCTGAATTCTGCCATCACAGTAATTTTGTTTCCCTAGTAAGAATACAGCAGTGAAACAGATTGGGCTTCATAGTGACAGTTTCCTGCATGTGTATTACATGATTTGTCACAATACTTCTTCGTTACTGTCTTTTTCTCTTCTCCCAGTAGGCCTCTTTTCTGACCTGGACTTGCAGGTCATTCTTCAGTGGCAGGGTGCCAAGAAGGAAGGGTCAGGGGATCAGAGACTAAGATGATCAAACAGGTGGACACAGGAGGTTTCGTACAAGCTATGTCTGATGCCGAACAAGCTCATAAGAAGTCAGCATCTCATGGATCATTTCCAGAGGAGAAATGAGACAGAGCCAGCAGAAACTATCACACAATGTTACACAGGGGGCACACAGAATATCTTCAGAACATTCCAGATTGAGCTCACAGTAAGTCAGAAGAGGTGCATTCTCAGGATCCAAGGTCACAGCTCCCCCAAGCCCTGGCCCTAGGCTTTCTGGCTTCTTCAAGCACATTCCTGGTTTTAGAGAAGGAGATGTGTTTCTTCTCCATACATCAGCAACACAAGAAAGTCTTGGACCAACCCAGCCTCAAGACCTTTTATTTCTTCAAATAGTGCCTCTTCTTTTAGCTACCTTAAAAAAAAACAACCTAGGTCCCTGTGTATGGGGGCACAGATGTCACTAGTCTTTTAGAGTGTGGCTCATTTTGCTAAGCCTAGCTCTTGACAGAATTAGTCATTACAGACACCAAATCCTCCTCCAGTGGTTTAGAGTTACTATGCAGAAACAAAATTGTTTCATTTCACATCAAGATAGCATTGACACCTGGTTTTCATGGATAATTGCCTGTCTCTGTCAGGGATATAATGAGAAAACTTGTTAGTATTTGTTTCTTCATTGCAAAGTTAGGTCAAGTTGCCTTTTGCATTAATCTTTTGTTTATTAAATTAGCCACAAAGGCAATACACTTTCATATCAACAGCACACCAGTAAAGAAAATTAACAGTATATTGTTCTCCATGCTGGGAAATTGGTTAAAGTGTCTAACAAAAGAGAGATCAAGTTAAAAATGTAACGAGATTGAGTAAAGTGGTATATAAAAAAATCAACCGGAGACTAGGTTATTAGACACATGGGCAATGTAACTTCTGCCAGTCTCCCATCTTTACATCTGTCTCCCTAGAAGGATAGTAGTGTCTGCTTTCCACTTGGGACTGTGTTTCTATGGATGGTATGCAGTACAGCCTTGGGAGAGACAAGCAATATGTCCCTGGGGCAGCAAAGACAGGCAGACCTACCATCTCTCCCAGTCTCCTTTGTTGCTGTGATAAAACACCCTGACCAAATGCAGCTTAGGGCAGGAAAGACTTCATTGGGCTTACACTTCCAGGTTCAATCATTGAGGGAACTCAAGCAGGAACTTAGATTGGCATCCTTGTACAGACCAGGAGCACCTGCTTAGGGAATGGTGCCGCCTAAAGTAGACTGGGTCGTTCTATATCAATTGTTAAACAAGACATTCCCTTACAAACCTACCTACAGGCCAATCTCAGGTACTTTCTCAGTGGAAGTTTTCCTGTTTGGTGACTCTAGGCTATGTCATGTTGACTGTTTTTAGTCAACCATCCATTTAAAAGTCTTCCACCTCCCCAGGGTTGAGGTTCATCTCAACTATAACTCATTCACTGCATATGCAGGCATCACTGACCCTTCTCTAATCAGCACCATGGGGTTTGGAGATACAGTCTCCAATACAAAGGAGCAGATAGATGCTCTCTACTCCTTGCTCTGCCCTTTGTCTTTGACCAGAAGTCTCATGGATTTTAGTCCTGGCCACAGCCTCTGGCTAGCCCTTCTTAGCTTGTAAATAAAGTACTGTTTCATAATTTCTCAGCTCTTAATGAGCCAGTAGCTAATAAAGGAGCAATGTAATTCGCACAAAGGGTATGGTGGGTAGAATAGTGACTTACCAAAGACATCTTCATGTTAGTCTCTGTGACATGTAACTATGTTGCACAGCGTGGCAAAGGGTACAGCAGTGACAGCTGGAATGGAGGTGGCTAATCCTGACTTTGTCATGGGGAGGCACCCAACCGAGGCTTGTGGATGGTCTTATTCAAATCATAGAGTTCTTTGAATGTAAAAGAGGGAGGCCAAAGCCAGGGGGAGGATTGAAGATTCTACACTGATGGCTTTAACAAAGCAGGATCCTGGAACTGAGGACCACAGTGGGCTCCAAAACTGTGAAAAAAATAAATCTCCTTGAGTCTACACAACATGCAAGGACACTGTGACGTTAATCTAGAGACCCAAATTGTACTGGAGGGTAATAGATAGAGCTGCTTAAGCTACTAGGTTTATATCATTTACTACAACAGCCTTAAAAAGTCAAATGCAGAGGGCCACTGAACATTGGGACCGGGAAGGCTGTGTTCCTATTTTCCATGTCACATTTATTTCATGATCGTCCCTTAGGTATCAGAGTACTATTGCCTTATCTGAGCGATGCCAGTCCTCTGAACCCCTCCCCCACTGTTTTTTATCATTGTTCTATATTTTCCAACTGTAGGGATTTCCACAGTCACAATTAAAATCTAGTTTGTTATTTTTCTGGAACTGAAACAGTGTGTGTGTGTGTGTGTGTGTGTGTGTGTGTGTGTGTGTGTGTGTGTGTGTGTGAGTGTGTTTGAGATTTATAGGCTTTCCTTTTTGGTGAGAGTCTGTCTTCATTCTAAGATTACATTCTTGCATTTTAAATTTAGAATGTCCTTTAAATGAAATGATGTTGCTAGAATATAGTGGCCTTCCTTTTTTTTCTCTCTCTCTTTTTCAAACACCTTCTATTTTCCCCAATAAAATGTTAGCAGTCTGATTTTATTTCAAAGCATAGCAGTGATTACTTGGGTCCCAAAGCTGGAGAACAGGATTGGTGTCTCTCCTGGACTCACTGGCTAGTTAGCCAGGCCAACCAGTGCCATGTACGTTCAGGAAAAGAGCCTGTCTCAAAGCACAAGGTTGAATGCAACTAAGAAAGACACCTGAGGGCTCCTGACATCCACATGCACATGCACAGATGAATACCCTTTGGAGCAATGATAGAACACACACACACACACACACACACACACACACACACACACACACCATGCAAGTGCACGAGTGCAAGCGTGCAGGGCTGGAAATCACAGTTCCTACATCTTGCAGATGCTCTTCATCCACAGTACCAGTCTTCTACTAAAGAGCAGATCATATTTTTATTACTTTCTACATTTTCTGAATAATGTTCATCATAAGGGAGATAACAGGATTGTTTTAGGTTTCATTCCAGCCTAACCCAGTTCCTGAAATGGGACAGGCACACATTATAATTTTGAAGTAGTGATGTTGAATTAGAAAATATGCTTACAATGATTCTCCAAGAATTAGCATCTCACATGCTATGCCAGCAGGCCAGAACGTTTACAGTAAACTTCCAAAGGTTACATACTATATACGAAAGCTGGACATTTTGCTTTTGGTTATTGTATGCTTCTAAAATTAAATCTCTACCCTAAATTTCTAGCCTGAGAAACCTCCAATGGTGCTGTTGTACTCTTTGTCAGTTCCGTCTAAAAATTCTTCCAGAACTTAGTAGATAAAACAAAAGAAAACAAAACAAAAGATCTGAAACCTTTTTTCTTCTTTTCCTCTTCTTGCTTTTCTTTCTCCTCCTCCTCCATCTCCTACTCCTCCCTAAGTAGGAGCTAGGTAACTAAATACCATTCCTCTCCACTTTTGCCTCCTGGTAAGCACAGGGTGGCACTTTGTGCTCTCTTGAGTTCAGAACAACACAGAACAGACTTTCTGACATTTTCCTCTTTCCTGCTTCTCTCTCTGCTCCGTCCTTCCTTATTTAAGCCTTGCACTCTCTCAGTTCTTCTTTTATTATGTTTCTGTGTGTGGTAAACCACCAGACACGCCTTTTGAAAGAGAGTCAAGCTCTACCTGGCTCAATCGCTGCTGAACTGAGGCCCATAGGCCTTCATGCTGGTCAGCTGGCCCTGTATACTCAGTTCTCTCTACCGTCTCTCATTTCTCTCACTGTCAGGCAGCAGCCGAGGGTCACCCTTTCTCTTTGTGGTCTGTCTAAAGACTATTTAGATAAAGGAATCATACATTAAACCCCAATCCACTGTTGGGGTATTATAGTCTCTATATAATGGTTTACAAATGGAAGTTATTTGGAGCTAAAGGCAAATTTCAAGATTGTGGTTGTAATTCTTTGGGAAATGATCGTTAAGGGTAGACATATACTTCCCAGCAGGTATCCATGCTGAAGTGTACAAACAGGTTTCTCTGTAAAATAACACTGGAAAAGGAACAACAACCTCTGGTGAAAAGATGCTTTGAAGGGACTCGGGTGAATCTCTTTCTTTCTTTTAGTTGCTCATGCAAGGTAAGCTGTTTGATCATGGATGAGAGGCAACATGCATCCTGTTCGTTTACTGTCAAACTCTTTTGTTTCCATGGGATCAGGGTAGGGTGGGGACATCACAGGAGTGTTTGCTTGACCTCTCAGTCCTTGGTTTTCCTTCCCAATGCATTTAGCTCACAGCTGTGTGTGTTTATTCTGCTTGTGTGCCCTTTACGCGGCACTAGTTGGGCAAGGTGGAAAATGTTTTACCCATTACTTAGAGTTCAGTGGAAGATTTCATTGGAAACATAGTTCCTATTCCACTGATAAGCCAAGCACTTAGGTGCTGCACTTTCCAAGCCAGTAAGTATATGTTCAAACCCGGGCCCAGCAGCCTGCTGGTGACATGACTTTGATGTCTCAGAAACTTTTCTCTCTGTATCCCTAAGAGGTTAATCATCATCCCACCTCTTTGAGATTTTAGTAAGTCAAGAGGTGATGTACACTAACCACACAATGACTTTAGCACGCAAAAAGTAAAATGAAAAGGAATGAAAAACACACTTCTGAGCATTCAAATAAGTCTTAGGCAAAAACTCCAGCTGGTAAGTTTTCTTTAGATAGGAAGGTGAAGTCAAAGTTTCTTTCTCCCTCATCTCTTAGGGATGAAGAATACATTCAGTAATTTAAAAATTGACCTACCTATCTGCTATCCGGCTATAAACTTCATTTTTTTGCTCATAGTATTACTGGAGGCAATTGAAAGGCAAGACTTGGCACTGGTCTGCTGACCTCCTGGAAGGAAACTATCCTCTTTGTTTTTCAAGTGTTATCAGTTCTTGGACACAATCCTGAGATAGAAATCATGTTTGGCGGAGTCATTATTGATTGACATTTTATGTCCCTTGTTCTAGAATAAATATGTAGCCAGAGAAATCAATTGATTATACATGATATTAATTGAGATACAACAGTTTCCACAGAATTGAACCAGGAGCAATACCTTACAACTAGTAGACCTGTAATAGCAAGTCGATTCTGGGTGAAAAACCGTTTTCAGTAGTACCTTCCACTCTATTTCTCCTCTATGACTTTCTCCATATGAAATAGCAGCACTACATTTGACATACTAGAAATAAGATCAAAGTCAAAGACATTCTAACCTTAAATACCAATACTCAAATCACCAAAGCGGCCCTTGCAGATTTTAGAATCTCTCAATATAAGAGAAATAACACTTTTTTGCATGAACCTTTCTATTAATAGTGTTCAAATTTTATAGATGAAGAGTTCTTTTCGTAAATTTTATTGTTTACCTGCTATCCCATTTCTTGAAAATAAGAACATGTACTTTATTTTAGAGACAGCCTCCTTCTGGCAGAGTCAGTGGGTGCTCGGGTCAGCACTGGTCTTGCAAAAGGTCAGTATTGGGTTTTAATGAAAGTTTATCAATGAACACAAATTAAAAGAGGAAGTAAAGTGGTTTTCAGCTACTCTACAGAGAGCATCATGCGTAGTAAACATATTTACCTGCAAAGGACTCTCCCAGCTTGTTCTCAACATAAATTCCATACCTCCTAAGGCATCGGGGAGCTGGGATGAATAAGAGCACCAGAACGGAACATGCGGTAAGAAGAGAGGGAAACGATCCAAGCAAATGCACAGCTGCTCAACTCATACATCTGCTTTATGTTTCTTAAAACTATAATTTCGGAAAAGATAAAATGTGGCAACATGATGGTTTGGTGAGAATAAAGAAAGACAGGCTTGCTCATATGGGGATGATGAGGTAATGTGGGATCCCTGTCAAAGTCTCAGAAACGTGTAAACTGTAGGAACATGGCCCGCCCATGCCTGCATGCTTGCACAGTGGTGCTCATTCAAGGTTACTTCTGTAGGACTACTTCTGACGGCAAGGCACTGCAGATACCCCAGGTGTTCATCCAGGCTGATGTATGTCCTTAAAATAATGGAATGCTATGCTATCATAAAAAGTAGGAACATGCGATATCCTGATATACAAGGGGCTTTAATCCTCTCAAGTAAAGGTCTAGGTAGAGGAGACTACTGTGCATTGCTATCTTGTTTATGTCTATGGCATTGAAATTAAACAGTGGTTGCCTCTTTGGAAACAACATTGGTGTCAGGAGTATAGGGTATGAAGTTTCTCTCTCCATGGGCCAGTATATGGGTGAGCTGATGACTTACCAAGCATCTCTCTGTCCTAGCTCCCATATATCACAGGGCACTAAGGACTCTCGCCACCTTCATCCAGGATGTTTGGGATTTGTCTCCTTTCTCTTTTTAATTACTTCTTTGCAGCCTAAATTAACAAGGGGTGTTGATAACAGCACTGCTATTTCAAATGGACATTTCCATGTGAGAAACTGCTATCCAAATTCTGCCTCCTAGCACAACTCTGACCACAAACACTAGACATTCAGAACCCGCTTTCAAAATCGTTCTCGGTGTTCATGCCACTCAAGCTGCAAGGCCCACATGTGTACTCTCTTTTATGGGGAGGACTCTTGGGGGGAGTCGGATTTTCTGAGAGGGCTGCCAGGGGTCAATCTAGGGGTCCTGTGGTGCGAGATGACACAACTGCTCAGACACTGTCTTTGCTGGTTTTTTAGCTCATGTAATGTGTGTTAAATCAGTTCACTCCAAATTTGATGTTGATATCAAGGACGAGCTACTTTAAATTCATTTAAATATCTTTTTATTTTGCTTTATAAATTGCTAAAATAAAACTGGAGGCCAGGAAATGATGAAAATGAAAACCAATCAACTGGTGTGAAATTTCCTGTTACTGATATTCACACCTTCTGAAGACATCAGAGAATGGGGATATTGATTATTTTTTCATCATTCTGCTTGGTATTTAAAAACATTTCTGGATTGATTAAAGCTTCCCATGCCAACAAATAATTATCATGCCTATCTGGAAGCCAGCACTCTAGGAATGAGCCACAGTGAACTGCGTTACAGCACACAACACGTGACCAGCAGTCACACACTTGCATGTATGTGCATGCATACAGTGCTCCTAAGGCCCCTAGGGAGTTCTGACTTGTGGCTAATTTAAGTTAACTTGTTGAAAACTCTAGGTGAGTAAGGCAGTTCATGTTTTAGAATGCTGTGCGCACTAGTATATGCATGGATACATTCCCCCAAGTCATCATAAACAATTATCCAGTAATATTTCAAATATGAAAAACAAGGGGGAAATCCAATAAATATAAATGAACATGTCAAAATATACAAACAACCTTGGTGACTAACTTTAAAGGTGTGTTATAGAAGCAATTTATCATTGGAGGTTTGCACAATCTCTGTATCATTTTTTGTGCTACTAGTGTTTTTCTATTAGTGCTCATATAGGAGAAAAGGAGGCAGAGGCGCAGGGGCCAAGGGACAGTCACCCCTCCTCACTGCTACCAGTTTAAGCCCCCTTTCCCTTTGGCTGGACTGACTGAGGTTTCCAGGAAGCACATTTCTGCTCAAGGGGATTACAAGCTGATGTCTACTTGGTACAGACCATCAGTTATTAAAAGCTTCAGGACAGAGTCCATTTCTGTCCCAAAGAGAATCTCCTTTAAACAGTGCACCTCCCAATCCTTACTGCATGTGTGTTGTGTGGTGTGTGCTATTGAAGTGTGCTGTGTGGTGTGCTTGCAGTGTGTTGTGTGATGTGCTATATGGTATATTGTGTGGTGTGCTGTGTAGTGTGTGGTGTCCTGTGTGGTGTTCTGTGCAGTGTGTTGTGTGTTGTGTTATGTGCTGTGCTGTGTGATTGCCCCTCATCCTTTACTGTTGCCTGGGTAGTTCCCCACATTCGAAGTTTACTACTTGATTCCTGGGAATTTGGTAACTGGCTATTTTCTTAGTCTTTGATGAGTGACCACTTCTCTGCTATTACTGAATTTAATCCTCTAATTTCTCAATTTGAAAGCCATCCCTTTCTTAATTGTTCATGTTCTTCAAGAGTTTGCCATTGTCCTTTTTTGATATTTCAGGTGGTGCCAGGCACTGTTTTTTGTTTTTTGTTTTTCTGTGTTGGCTGTGTTGCCCACATGGCAGATCTGTTGTTGCAGTGAACTTTGCTACTGCCTTCCCAGCAACAGGCCACACTGCAGTCAGCAGCTGGGACTCTTCAGTTCTTCAAATGCTTGTCCTGTCTGCTCCTTACAAAATGCTTCTGTGTTTGGGTCTGCAAGTATTTCATCACGTCCCTCCTTCCTGTCTTTCTCTTCCCCACCTCTTTCCCTCCTTCTTTTCCTCTCTCTCCCTCCATCTCTCCCTCCTCCCCCTGCCCCCTCCCCCCTCTCTCAGCCTTCCCCTTCCTTCCCTCCCTCCATCTCTTTCCCTCTCTCTCATTTTCTTCCTCTCTCCCCATCTTTCTCCCTCTTCCTCTCTCCCTCTCTTCCTTTCTTTATCCCTCTCTTCCTCTCTTCCTTCATTTCTCCTTTCACCTTCCCTTTCTTTGCTTCTCTCTCTTGCCTTCTCCCTTCCCCACGTGCTAATATTGCTGATACAGTTCTGCCCTTACATGTCTCATCTGGAATTACACCAGAATCTTTTAAGGGCTTCTAGTAGTTTCTTTCTCAAATCTGACTCCAAACAATGTGGCTTTCACACCGTCAGCATCAAGACCCACAGCAGGAACCGTGCTTACCATTCACCAACTTTGATTATCCCCAGCACACGAAAAATAGTATTTCTTTCCTTCTCTTCATTCTTTTTCTAGTACTTAATTCCCCATTCCTTTCCCCCATTCATCTGGTTTTTATAGAGAGATATATACAAAAATACATAGAATAAGCCTTGCAAAGTAAAATTTGCCTTCCACTGTTCAATAAACTCAAATGATTTCTCTTCCTCTCCCCTTTTCTCTCTTCCTCTCTCATCTTTTCTCTTCTCTTTGATTCAGTTCTTTATTCCTTTCTATGTGCTCCCTTACATTCAGATTCATGATTTCAATTAAACACAATATTGGTCACAGCCCATTAAGTTGATTTCACAACTTAGTCACAGGTCAGGACTCAGAATTGAATAATATGTTTTCTCTACACTGGAGTGTATAATAAAAATAAAAATTGTACTCAACTGTCTCCACACTGGTCCTTTCAAGAGACTTTTCCTTGCCTATTGGATGATGTCCAACACCTTGCAAAACTGGCGCCCAGTTAGTGTTTCTAGTTCTGTCTTCCCCATTCATTAGCCTCTGTTATCCTGGTGGCATGAATTCCTTTTCACTCTGACTTACTGATTTCTCTTTCTGGTTCTCTCCTGTCATTATCATTCTTGCTGTTTCTCCTCAGATCAAGACTTGGGTGATGGAAAAATACCCAGCATACTACATCAAGGTCTCATGTACTCCTTTCAACACCAATTTCAATGTCCTTCTGGTGTTGAAAACTCTCCAGAATTCGGCTCTGTCTATCAAGCCTCAGCCAGCAGACATGTTGTTTCATGCTTCTTCTTTAGGTCTCCATCCTGCAAATTACATTCTTCTCATTCACACAAGCTCACCTCTCCCCCCCCCTCTCCCTCCTCTTTCTCTCTCTTTCTCTCTCTCTCTCCCCCTCCTCTCTCTCTCTCTCTCTCTCTCTCTCTCTCTCTCTCTCTCTCTCTCTCTCCTCTTTATTTTGCCATTCACCTATTTATCTTCTGAGGTCTAGTGTAAAAATCCTCTTGTCTTTTCTACGAGAACTTCATGTTTTATTAAATCTATTTTTCTTTCATAAGGATGATAGTTTCCCCTTTACTGGATTATTATAAAGATAGAAAAGTTTGTACATAATGTCTGCTACATTGCTTGCTCTTGTCATCCACAGACTGTTAAATTTTACATCCTAAACCTTTGCTCTTTAGACATAACACTGGAGACCTGATTTGTTTGTGATCATGTGTGTGAGTGCTGCCACATGTGTGCCATGCGCATGTGTGGAAGTCAGAGGACGACCTCTGACGTCAGTCTTTGTCTCCTACTTTTTGATAGTCTTTTGTCATTAGCCCCTGTGCATACCTGGCTAGCTGGACCAAGAGCCTTCAGAAATTCTCCTGTGGATCCTAGGATCTAAACACAGGTGCTCATACTTGCACAGCAAGTACCTCATCCACTGAGCCCTAGCCTATATGAGATAAATTTCTGATGCATTAACAATGATGAGAACTCTGTCTAGAGTTTGATTCTAAATACCACGAGATCCAAATATTTGTTGTATAATGTTCTCTTATCAAAACATCATCCGACAAGGTGAAAGAAACCAGAAAGTGAGTCCTAAATAATTTGGTTAAATTTAACAGAGACCCCTGTGTCTGACATAGGACATCTCTCAAGTTGTTAGAGGCATCTAAGAGACTTCCAAAGCAATGTAGATTATGTCCATTGCCCTTGGTTGCCTCTGAGTACTTGAAGATCATGTTCTATGACTGAAGACACTGTGCACTTCAGACACAGGACTTTGTGGAATAGAGCTGGAACTGAGCTTGAACTGATATGGAAGCTTCCTTTCTGAGAATTCCCTCATAGTATCAGAAGGTGCTATCTACACAAGGTGCCAAGGAGGAGGCGCAGCTGGTCCTCTTATCTGTAAAGCCCATGCATCACAACTACCACTGGCCTGGCAAGATGTCTGTGCCAGTGCAATTGTGGCACTTTTGTCTCGGGGTAACCAGCAACTGTCTAACTGAACTTAAAGCTTTTCAGTCCGAAGGAATTCATGACTGTTACTGTAAGCATAGCCAACTACCATGGCAGGAGAAGTGATCCACCTCAGAAGAAAACCCATTAGTGCCATTTTCATAAACTAAGGCAATTCTAACTGTAGTCTAAATATTGTCCCTTGTATGCACAGAGAAGGGCACCTCTCTCCCCTCATCTGAGAAGCTTATTTTTGTAAAAGACAGAGACTGTTATATATATATATATCCACAGTTTGTCAAAATGTAGAGAAAAAAATGACTGTGTGATGACCCACCCAACAGACACATCCACAACACCATCTCGGTACCTCAGGTCAGGGAAAATCATGGAGATGGGGCTGGGAGAGTGGAAGAGTCAGAAGCCTAGAAGGTGTGCTGCAAGACAGAACCTTCTATGTGTCTGGGGAACTGCACCCATGACCTCCCAGAAGCCTAGAAGGTGAGCTGTAAGACAGAACCTTCTATGTGTCGGGGAGCTGCACCCCTGACCTCTCAGAAGGACCAGGATAATGACAACCCCAGCTGATACACCAATGTGCACAGGAAGAGTTCCCTATGGTCCTAGCACTAGATGAAGAACCACAGGTAGTCAACACCTGCTGAGAGAGGACAATCAATCTCCCCCAGGGATGAGCTCCCATTCGGTTGTCCATTCCCAAGTGGTTTCTAGCCGGACTCACGTACAAACAAGCAAACCTGAGTGGATTCCGTAAGTCATGCAGGTGCAGAAAGAATCCTTATACAATTCTAAATTGTAATCAAACTGATGATCCTCTCAAAGCTCATATGAACCAAAACTGATGATTTTCATGCAAATGCAGGATAGTGTTACAAAATGCCACTCCCACCATCTCACTTTATTTTCCAAATCTATCATAGGGCCACCAAAGCTCTTTCTTTCCTTCTTTGCTCCATATACATATATTATACTATCTATATCTATATCTATATCTATATCTATACCTATACCTATACCTATATCTATATCTATACCTATCTATCTATATCATATGTGTATATATGTGTGTGTATGTATACAAACAAAAATAACACTTGAAGCAATCATGAATTTGGGAGAGAAGACACGGGAATTGGAGGGGCAGGAATAATGTAGATGCAGGGCTCACGATGGGATTCTTACTTAAATAATATAATTTTTGTAAAAATGATTTGTACTTAACTTTATGATCTAATTCATCCCCCAAATTAATGACCATTCATTTACAGTTAACACTGTCATTACCACTGCTACCATTGACCAAAAGAAATGCTCCCATATTTATTTGTTTATTGATATAAGGTTGGTAGTGACATTTACATATATACGAGTCTAGTATTCTAGACATACACAATGCACACACATAGGAAACTGTACAGAGATCTTGCAAAGAATTCCATTTCCTTGGATGTCACGCCCTGCCTAACCGAATCTGTCTCTGACAGGGATAGAATTATCTCCTAGGTGGCAATAAAGTGTTCCTTATCTTGGTGAATATCAAATGAAGTAACAGGGGAGCTGAAAGTTAACTAGTAGAGAAATTTCCACTAACTTTCTTGTACAAAGCAGAATCAGAAGAGTAACCTAAACCCCCACTCCATGTTAGATTTCTGGGACAAAGTGGAGTGGATGTGTACTAGTCAGCACTGTCCAGCCTCTGTCCAAATACCGAGCTGTACTGAGAAGCAAGGCTGAAATGGGGCATCAGGAAGAAGAAAGAGTGGGCACTGCTGTTTTTCATTTTGCGTAGCTTTGGCCACTCTGTAAAACAACTTTAGAAAATAAAATTGGAAAACAGAGTGGTATTTGGTAACATTATCTGGTATTTGCCGGAGAATCATCAGTTTAGTGCATGTAAATCCTAGGAAGACTGTCAGTTTCATTTCAATTTAGGCATGTGTAAGGATTCTGTAGCTGGATTGATAGGGATTTGGTTTGTAATAATCACAGAGTTAACTATTTTAAATTACATTAATATTTACTGTCACTTGAATCAATCAAACAAACAAACAAACAAACATAAAAAACCGACTGACCTGTGTGAGCTACAGAAGTGATTTTAGTATTTCAGTCAGAGAAACTAACTACCCATTAGTCAGAGTTTAGCATCAACATATTTGTAGGTATTTAACAGAAGAGAAGCCATTAAGCAAATTAATTTTCGTTTGAATTCATTTGAGGTTATTTTAAATGTAGGCTTCCAAAGAGTAAATTTTTCAGGCCATTAAAAACATTTTTTTTTGCTTTTCAATTTTTAATTTGGCATATTCTGAGTTTACACATAGATTGCATTGAGTACAGATGATGTCAAAGATTCCAGGAGTGGTCACTGAAACATTTCTGGATATGAGTATGCCACGAGTAATGATCACAGCAAAATGGTGACATGTGACCTGGATTAGCTCTTGGTTTTGATGCCTGGTGTTATCATGTAGCTCAGTCTGGCCTCAAACTTTTGATCCTTGAGTTGCTAAAGTACTGAGATGACATGTGTGGACTGCCATCCTCATCTCTGGGTGTAGGATGTTTTGTTTCTGTAGCTGCCACTTCTTTTTAAAAAGTTGGACATGGTCTATACCTTTTGTGATTAAAAGGAGAAGAAATTATGGCCATGTAGGATATTTGGGTTTTCCATCTTTAATTGTTTAATAAATACTTTACTTATGGAGAAGCAATCAGTGTGTAAGGACTACTCATTGTGTGGATTCTACATATCTGTGTCAGTCTCTCTGATAGTGGCCACATACACTTATTAGATCTTTAGGGCATTATAACTATGTTACAAACTATGAGGTATGTGGCCTTATCCAATGGACTGTGTGTCTTCTCTCATTTATAAAGTGACAAAAAATCTGGTACAGACTAATTTATTTAAAGTCTCCCGTGTACCTCTTGTATTCTCTACCACCACTAGAGTAACACGAAAGTTTGGTTCTCTGGGGATAATCAATTACTCAGAAGGCCTCCCTTGGCCTTGTCTCCCTACCCTGGGTACTAAATACCAGAAAGGAAGTTTTGTTTCCTTCCTTGTTTTGTTCATATGTGTTTTGTATGGACAATGGAAGGAAGCTCGAGAGGAGTCAGGGCAGTCAGAGAGGAAGGGAGTGGCAGAACCTGGCTTATCTGGGAATAAAGTTTTCATTGTGTTAAATCAGGAAACTGTCAGACTTCCCATTTTTGATAATAATACTTAGACTTTCAGATAAATTTCTTCTTTTAGCAAAGATCAGTTCTTTTCTGCATACCTTAAATGTTTTAATCTTTGTAGTTCCATTGAGTGAGATAAAAATCAACAGAAGCAAAAAATTAGAGGCTATATGCACAAAGTCCTTCTGCAGATTCATCTAAGGTCACATTTTAGGTGAGAAGTATCTTTAAAATATAAACAATAACACATCAAACAACAGCAGCAGCAACAACAAAAACCCGAGAAAAATACATGACCCAGAAATATAAGTCCAGTCTTGGTCTTGGGGTGGCAGGTCCCTAGTCATGCATCTGAATTCTTATTCCTAAGGGCAGCAGTAAGGAGAAACATAAGTGGTGCAAGCATACCTTTTTCTTTTATATTTATAAATTTTAATTATTCTAGAGACCCATTTTTCTTAGTGCTTTATTTAAAGAACACATTTTTCCCCCCGTGTGACCCTTAAGAGCTACAAAAAACCAACCTGTTAGATAAGATGTAGCTACCCGTGCAGTAGTGGCATAACTGTTATGGTGGCAGTCAACCTCTTTCTAACTCCATTAGAATTCTGTTCCCACAGAACAGTATCCATGCCTTGTGTTATAAGCCTGTTTAACAACTCATGCCTGAGGGGTCATAGGTCTAATGGGATAGCTTGTTCTTTTTGTTTAAATAAACTGAACAGCATCAAACTACCTTCTAAATATCCATTTGTACCCATAGACAAAACCACTCTCAGCCTTGAGCAAAGAAAGCCCTCTCTGCATTAAAGTGTACTGAATGCAGATTGTTGTCCAACATGCTGAGAATTAGTGACAGCTGAGGGACCAGCCCTGAACAACACACTTTTATCACTCCCTTTAAAGCTCAGAGAATATTTTGGAGGAAGGAGTCAGAAGAAAGTGCGAGGTAGAAGACAAAGAGCTGGCTATGAAAAGCAATTCTTTTACGACAGTCAGGAACTCAAAGAAGCTGTGGTTACTTTCAATGACCATGCAGAAAATTGGTTTTCTTAACAATCAGTTATGCATGGAGGAAAGAGCTCAAGTGTCCTAAGCCCTTACTGCTGAACTAGAACTGTTGGTTCCTGGTAGATTCTGGGAGAGTGGTAGTCATCGCTTTCAGTTGTGTCCCCAGTTCTGAGCCTACCATGCTCTGACAGACACCTGCAAACCCATGTTGTCACTGTCTAACTTCCTTGGGCCACAAACAAGATACACAGGGAAGAGAGACAAAAATTTGTAAGGAAGAGGGAAAATAGAAGAGGAAGGCAAGAGATGGGACAGGGTGGGGTGAGGGTAATCAGTACGTATTGTGTGCATGTATAATACTGTCAAAGAAGAAACTTAGGAAAAGAAAATCATTCAGCTTATTGTTTGATTTTTAAGGTTAAGAGAAACACACATTATGTATTTTTCTGCCATGAAAATTTGCTAACAACTTTCAAGGGTCTTTAATCACTAAATTCTTATTGGTTAAGGATGAACAAACCCAGCAACAATAAAAAAAAAACCTGAAGTGTCTAATCTTGAACATACAAAGTTCAACAGTTTATACCTGGCAACGGAGAGAAGAATGAACTATTTCTGGCTTCCTGCTTTGTGCATTTGAGAGAGGGCTTACATTTTTGTCACAAGCGGCTAATCATTCACAACAGTCTCTGATGGAGATCATTCTTTCCAAGAGAGTTACAGAGTAGAGAACAATGCATTGTTTGGGTTATTGTTTGAACAATTTTAAATATAATTAAAAGCGGATTAGATTTTTTTGTTTTCTGGTTCTCAAAACCAAACCCAGAATTGTGTGCACACTAGGTAGGTGCTTAGGACTGCACATTTTCAGTGTTAATCACCCAAGAAAAGGACTATGGATTAACAATGCTATTAACAAGCTGTTGAGCAAAACCCTTTCGAATGCTGACATTTTAAACTTTGGGGTTTTAAATATGTCCTGTGAGGCTCAAGAAATTGAGTCCTGTTATAACTTGTACGTAAATTATGCTTTCATCGTGGTTTGAGTTAAGCAGTTGCTGACATCCTGCATGACAGCATTTGGCCACAAGTTACTGTCATTTCTCCTTCACTGCCTTCTGAGGAGTAAAGAAAACCGATGGCAACACCACACAGGCGTCCAGCATCAGTCAGAGATTTAAAAACGCAGCAGCATGCTCATTACAGCCCCACACTTTTGTAGCTGCCTAGAACTGTGATGCCCAAGGGGTAACAGCAGTCATCTGACAACTACTGCCTGGGCATAGGCCCCTGCTACCCAGTGAGGCTCCTGGAGCAGCACCATTGGCAACATTTGGGAACTTATTTTGAAGTGAGTCATGTCAGATCTTCATTTTAAACGGTATCCCTATACAACTTTCAGTGGGAAGAGCAAAGAATTTGCGGCAGGAAGAACCCTGCCATAGACTGGGTATGGCCCCTTAAGGAAGTGGCTTAGCTTTTGAAAACAGGTTTTTGTTTTATTCTGCTTTGTATGCCTCTAAAAGGGGGTGTGAGTAGCTAATTTAAGGAGTTACAGTGATGGTGTATTTGAAAGTGAATGTCTTGAACTAGAACCGAGTTAGGGCAAGTTCTCCAGAACTTGCTTTCCTTTCTTTTCTTCACAGAAGGAAGACATTATAACTCGGGCAAGCTGGGATCTCAAGGCAGTTTGATTGTGTATTTTCCCCGAAGGCCAATCATGCCGAACATTTTCAAATGTTTATTGACCATTGGAATTTCTTCACTTGACAGCTGTCAATTTGATTCATTAGCTCATTTATTGATTAGTTTATTCATTTATTAGTAACTTGTGGCCAAATGCTGTCATGCATGATGTCAGCAACTGCTTAACTCAAACCATGGTGATTAGTGATTGATTTAAGTTTTGGAATTCTTTTCTAGATGGCGCTACTCAGATGAACAAATAGCAAAAATTTTGCTCCAATTCTGGTACGGATATCGAGAGAGCAGAGTCCCAGTGTGAATATATGCCTGTCCATGACTATGGAAATCTATATGAAATTTGTTAGAAACACAAGTATCATGTTTTCTCTTATATGTAGAATTTAGATTTAAATGTTTGTGTGTGTGTGTGTGCGTGTGCCTGTGCACACGTGTGTACGACATAAAAATAGAATATGCACACACATATACATATATATTTCATATATACATGAAAAAAACAACAGTAAATTGGGGATTAGTAGTGTTAATGAAGAATCTAGCAAGGAGAGAGGAAAGATGGGGAAGACAATGGGTGGCTGTAAGAGGAAAGTATAATGTCCTATGTATGAAAATGTAGCGCTGTATCTCATTTTTTGTATGCTAATAAAAATAATTAAAAAGGACTGTATATTGAAATTAGGAGGAAACCCACAGCTGTGTAATATTAAAGCCCAGGTACTCAGTACCTGATTCTACTGCACAAAGCAATACTGTGTGAGAATCCATTTAAATTAAGCTTTCTGGGATATCCACATTGTGAGGCCCTAGAGACTTGCTACAGAATTATTCTCAGTAGAGCAATTATAGGTGAGGCTGCCCTATAATGAGATATTTTTGCAACTTCATTAAATAAACCCCCTTGAATGGGCTCCAAAATGGACCTGCCTCCTACTAAATTCCATTACACTGGAAGTAATCTTATCAGAAGGCCTGGTACAGACTCCATCGTCTTGGAGACTTAAAAGATTACCATAAGGGAAATGTGTTCTAGAACAATGATTCCCAAAGATGGTTCTTAGACCCATGCTTTCCTAATCTAAGGTGAAATGAGAAACAGACAACTTAGTGAGCTCTCTACAAAATTACAATATAATCCATTTTCAAAATGTTCTCCATTTTCAGAGTATGACATTTCCATTTTCTTTCTATTTTAGTTTTTGTTTTTTGTTTGTTTGTTTTTTAGGGGGTCTTGTTAAGCTGCTGCATCTTTGATGACATAGTGACAGGACAGTTTGCAATGCTCTTACATAATGGAACTACAATGCTAACCCACTCCCACCCCATGCACTGTGTTGGTTGTTTATTTTGGTTCACTTGACACAAGCTGGAGTTATCTGAGAAAAGGAACCTCAGTTGAGAAAATGCCCTATAAGGTTCCCTGTAGGAAGTCTACAGTGCATTCCTTTAATTGGTGATTGGTGTGGAAGGGCCAATCCTGATGTAGGCAGGCCAGCCTCGGGAAGGAGGTCTTAGGTGTCTAACAAAGGAGGCTGAGTAAGCCTTGTGGGAGGAAGCCAGTAAGCAGCATAACAACTGCTCAAAAAGAAGAAAGTGTCTCCTACAGGTCAGATGTTGTGCAGAAAGGAATGTTTTTTTTTTTTTATTAACTTGAGTATTCCTTATATACATTTCGAGTGTTATTCCCTTTCCCGGTATCCGGGCAAACATCCCCCTCTCCCCTCCCCTTCCTTATGGGTGTTCCCCTCCCAACCCTCCCCCATTGCCGCCCTCCCCCCAACAGTCAAGTTCACTGGGGGTTCAGTCTTAGCAGGACCCAGGGCTTCCCCTTCCACTGGTGCTCTTACTAGGATATTCATTGCTATCTATGAGGTCAGAGTCCAGGGTCAGTCCATGTATAGTCTTTAGGTAGTGGCTTAGTCCCTGGAAGCTCTGGTTGCTTGGCATATGGGGTCTCGAGCCCCTTCAAGCTCTTCCAGTTCTTTCTCTGATTCCTTCAACGGGGGTCCTATTCTCAGATCAGTGGTTTGCCGCTGGCATTCGCCTCTGTATTGCTGTATTCTGGCTGTGTCTCTCAGGAGCGATCTACATCCGGCTCCTATCTGTCTGCACTTCTTTGCTTCATCCATCTTGTCTAATTGGGTGGCTGTATATGTATGGGCCACATGTGGGGCAGGCTCTGAATGGGTGTTCCTTCAGTCTCTGTTTTAATCTTTGCCTCTCTCTTCCCTGCCAAGGGTATTCTTGTTCCCCTTTTAAAGAAGGAGTGAAGCATTCACATTTTGATCATCCGTCTTGAGTTTCATTTGTTCTAGGCATCTAGGGTAATTCAAGCATTTGGGCTAATAGCCACTTATCAATGAGTGCATACCATGTATGTCTTTCTGTGTTTGGGTTAGCTCACTCAGGATGATATTTTCCAGTTCCAACCATTTGCCTACGAATTTCATAAAGCCGTTGTTTTTGATAGCTGAGTAATATTCCATTGTGTAGATGTACCACATTTTCTTTATCCATTCCTCTGTTGAAGGGCATCTGGGTTCTTTCCATTTTCTGGCTATTATAAATAAGTCTGCTATGAGCATAGTGGAGCACGTGTCTTTTTTATATGTTGGGGCATCTTTTGGGTATATGCCCAAGAGAGGTATAGCTGGATCCTCAGGCAGTTCAATGTCCAATTTTCTGAGGAACCTCCAGACTGATTTCCAGAATGGTTGTACCAGTCTGCAATCCCACCAACAATGGAGGAGTGTTCCTCTTTCTCCGCATCCTCGCCAGCATCTGCTGTCACCTGAGTTTTTGATCTTAGCCATTCTCACTGGTATGAGGTGAAATCTCAGGGTTGTTTTGATCTGCATTTCCCTTATGACTAAAGATGTTGAACATTTCTTTAGGTGTTTCTCAGCCATTCTGCATTCCTCTGCTGTGAATTCTTTGTTTAGCTCTGAACCCCATTTTTTAATAGGGTTATTTGTCTCCCTGCAGTCTAACTTCTTGAGTTCTTTGTATATTTTGGATATAAGGCCTCTATCTGTTGTAGGATTGGTAAAGATCTTTTCCCAATCTGGTTGCCGATTTGTCCTAACCACAGTGTCCTTTGCCTTACAGAAGCTTTGCAGTTTTATGAGATCCCATTTGTCAATTCTTGATCTTAGAGCATAAGCCATTGGTGTTTTGTTCAGGAAATTTTTTCCACTGCCCATGTGTCCCAGATGCTTCCCTAGTTTTTCTTCTATTAGTTTGAGTGTGTCTGGTTTGATGTGGAGGTCCTTGATCCACTTGGACTTAAGCTTTGTACAGGGTGATAAGCATGGATCAATCTGCATTCTTCTACATGTTGCCCTCCAGTTGAACCAGCACCATTTGCTGAAAATGCTATCTTTTTTCCATTGGATGGCTTTGGCTCCTTTGTCAAAAATCAAGTGACCATAGGTGTGTGGGTTCATTTCTGGGTCTTCAATTCTATTCCATTGGTCTATCTGTCTGTCTCTGTACCAATACCATGCAGTTTTTATCACTATTGCTCTGTAATACTGCTTGAGTTCAGGGATAGTGATTCCCCCTGAAGTCCTTTTATTGTTGAGGATAGCTTTAGCTATCCTGGGTTTTTTGTTATTCCACATGAATTTGCAAACTGTTCTGTCTAACTCTTTGAAGAACTGGATTGGTATTTTGATGGGGATTGCATTGAATCTCTAGATCGCTTTTGGTAAAATGGCCATTTTTACTATATTAATCCTGCCAATCCATGAGCATGGGAGATCTTTCCATCTTCTGAGGTCTTCTTCAATTTCTTTCCTCAGTGTCTTGAAGTTCTTATTGTACAGATCTTTTACTTGCTTGGTTAAAGTCACACCGAGGTACTTTATATTATTTGGGTCTATTATGAAGGGTGTCGTTTCCCTAATTTCTTTCTCGGCTTTTTTCTCTTTTGTGTAGAGGAAGGCAACTGATTTATTTGAGTTAATTTTATACCCAGCCACTTTGCTGAAGTTGTTTATCAGCTTTAGTAGTTCTCTGGTGGAACTTTTGGGATCACTTAAATATACTATCATATCATCTGCAAATAGTGATATTTTGACCTCTTCTTTTCCGATCTGTATCCCCTTGATCTCCTTTTGTTGTCTGATTGCTCTGGCTAGAACTTCAAGAACTATATTGAATAAGTAGGGAGAGAGTGGGCAGCCTTGTCTAGTCCCTGATTTTAGTGGGATTGCTTCAAGTTTCTCTCCATTTAGTTTAATGTTAGCAACTGGTTTGCTGTATATAGCTTTTACTATGTTTAGGTATGGGCCTTGAATTCCTATTCTTTCCAGGACTTTTATCATGAAGGGGGGTTGAATTTTGTCAAATGCTTTCTCAGCATCTAATGAAATGATCATGTGGTTTTGTTCTTTCAGTTTGTTTATACAATGGATCACGTTGATGGTTTTCCGTATATTAAACCATCCCTGCATGCCTGGGATGAAGCCAACTTGATCATGGTGGATGATTGTTTTGATGTGCTCTTGGATTTGCCAGAATTTTATTGAGTATTTTTGCGTCGATATTCATAAAGGAAATTGGTCTGAAGTTCTCTTTCTTTGTTGGGTCTTTGTGCGGTTTAGGTATAGGAGTAATTGTGGCTTCATAGAAGGAATTCGGGAGTGATCCTTCTGTTTCAATTTTGTGGAATAGTTTGGATAATATTGGTATGAGGTCTTCTATGAAGGTTTGATAGAATTCTGCACTAAACCCGTCTGGACCTGGGCTCTTTTTGGTTGGGAGACCTTTAATGACTGCTTCTATTTCCTTAGGAGTTATGGGGTTGTTTAACTGGTTTATCTGTTCCTGATTTAACTTCGGTACCTGGTATCTGTCTAGGAAATTGTCCATTTCCTGAAGATTTTCAAGTTTTGTTGAATATAGGCTTATATAGTAAGATCTGATGATTTTTTGAATTTCCTCTGAATCTGTAGTTATGTCTCCCTTTTCATTTCTAATTTTGTTAATTCGGACACAGTCTCTGTGTTCTCTCGTTAGTCTGGGTAAGGGTTTATCTATCTTGTTGATTTTCTCAAAGAACCAACTTTTGGTTCTGTTGATTCTTTCTATGGTTCTTTTTGTTTCTACTTGGTTGATTTCAGCTCTGAGTTTGATTATTTCCTGCCTTCTACTCCTCCTTGGTGTATTTGCTTCTTTTTGCTCTAGAGCTTTTAGGTGTGCTGTCAAGCTGCTGACATATGCTCTTTCCTGTTTCTTTCTGCAGGCACTCAGCGCTATGAGTTTTCCTCTTAGCACAGCTTTCATTGTGTCCCATAAGTTTGGGTATGTTGTACCTTCATTTTCATTAAATTCTAAAAAGTTTTTAATTTCTTTCTTTATTTCTTCCTTGACTAGGTTATCATTGAGTAGAGCATTGCTCAATTTCCACGTATATGTGGGCATTCTTCCCTTATTGTTATTGAAGACCAGTTTTAGGCCGTGGTGGTCTGATAGCACGCATGGGATTATTTCTATCTTTCTGTACCTGTTGAGGCCCGTTTTTTGACCAACTATATGGTCAATTTTGGAGAAAGTACCATGAGGAGCTGAGAAGAAGGTATATCCTTTTGCTTTAGGATAGAATGTTCTATAAATATCTGTTAAGTCCATTTGGCTCATGACTTCTCTTAGTCTGTCTACGTCTCAGTTTAATTTCTGTTTCCATGATCTGTCCATTGATGAGAGTGGGGTGTTGAAATCTCCCACTATTATTGTGTGAGATGTAACGTGTGTTTTGAGCTTTATTAAGGTTTCTTTTACATAGGTAGGTGCCCTTGTATTTGGGGCATAGATATTTAGGATTGAGAGTTCATCTTGGTGGATTTTTCCTTTGATGAATATGAAGTGTCTTTCCGTATCTTTTTTGATGACTTTTAATTGAAAATTGATTTTATTTGATAGTAGAATGGCTACTCCAGCTTGCTTCTTCTGACCATTTGCTTGGAAAGTTGTTTTCCAGCCTTTCACTCTGAGGTAGTTTCTGTCTTTGTCTCTGAGGTGTGTTTCCTGTAGGCAGCAGAATGCAGGGTCCTCGTTGCGTATCCAGTTTGTTAATCTATGTCTTTTTATTGGGGAGTTGAGGCCATTGATGTTGAGAGATATTAAGGAATAGTGATTATTGCTTCCTGTTATATTCATATTAGGATGTGAGGTTATGTTTGTGTGCTTTTCTTCTCTTTGTTTTGTTGCCAAGACGATTAGTTTCTTGCTTCTTCTAGGGTATAGCTTGCCTCCTTATGTTGGGCTTTACCATTTATTATCCTTTGTAGTGCTGGATTTGTAGAAAGATATTGTGTAAATTTGGTTTTGTCATGGAATATCTTGGTTTCTCCATCTATGTTAATTGAGAGTTTTGTAGGATACAGTAACCTGGGCTGGCATTTGTGTTCTCTTAGGGTCTTTATGACATCTGTCCAGGATCTTCTGGTCTTCATAGTTTCTGGCGAAAAGTCTGGTGTGATTCTGATAGGTCTGCCTTTATATGTTACTTGACCTTTTTCCCTTACTGCTTTTAATATTCTTTCTTTATTTTGTGCGTTTGGTGTTTTGACTATTATGTGACGGGAGGTGTTTCTTTTCTGGTCCAATCTATTTGGAGTTCTGTAGGCTTCTTTTATGCCTATGGGTATCTCATATTTTAGGTTAGGGAAGTTTTCTTCTATGATTTTGTTGAAGATATTTACTGGTCCTTTGAGCTGGGAGTCTTCACTCTCTTCTATACCTATTATCCTTAGGTTTGATCTTCTCATTGAGTCCTGGATTTCCTGTATGTTTTGGACCAGTAGCTTTTTCCGCTTTACATTATCTTTGACAGTTGAGTCAATGATTTCTATGGAATCTTCTGCTCCTGAGATTCTCTCTTCCATCTCTTGTATTCTGTTGGTGAAGCTTGTATCTACAGCTCCTTGTCTCTTCTTTTTGTTTTCTATATCCAGGGTTGTTTCCATGTGTTCTTTCTTGATTGCTTCTATTTCCATTTTTAATTCCTTCAACTGTTTGATTGTGTTTTCATGGAATTCTTTCAGGGATTTTTGCGATTCCTCTCTGTAGGCTTCTACTTGTTTATTAATGTTTTCCTGTGTTTCTCTAAGGGAGTTCTTCACGTCTTTCTTGAAGTCCTCCAGCATCATGATCAAATATGATTTTGAAACTAGATCTTGCTTTTCTGGTGTGTTTGGATATTCCATGTCTATTTTGGTGGGAGAATTGGGCTCCGATGATGCCATGTCGTCTTGGTTTCTGTTGCTTGGGTTCCTGCGCTTGCCTCTCGCCATCAGATTATCTCTAGTGTTACTTTTTTCTGCTATTTCTGACAGTGGCTAGACTGTCCTATAAGCCTGTGTGTCAGGAGTGCTGTAGACCTGTTTTCCTGTTTTCTTTCAGCCAGTTATGGGGACAGAGTGTTCTGCTTTCGGGCGTGTAGTTTTTCCTCTCTACAGGTCTTCAGCTGTTCCTGTGGGCCTGTGTCTTGAGTTCACCAGGCAGGTCACTTGCAGCAGAAAAGTTGGTCTTACCTGTGGTCCCGAGGCACAGGTTTGTTCGCGGGGTGCTGCCCACAGGCTCTCTGTGGCGGCAGCAACCAGGAAGATCCTCGCCGCCCTTTCCGGTAGCTTCAGTGCACTAGGGTTCCAGATGGCGTTTGGTGTATTCCTCTGGTGTCCGAGATGTGTGTGCAGAGTGCAGTCTCTTCTGGTTTCCCAGGCGTGTCTGCCTCTCTGAGGGTTTAGCTCTCCCTCCCAAGGGATTTGGGTGCGGAGAACTGTTTTTCCGGTCTGTTTCCTTCAGGTTCCGGCGGTGTCTCAGGTGCAGGGGTCCTGCCCCTCCTGGGCCCTCCCCTGCGGGAACCCAGAGGCCTTATACAGTTTCCTCTTGGGCCAGGGATGTGGGCAGGGGTGGGCAGTGTTGGTGGTCTCTTCTGCTCTGCAGCCTCAGGAGTGCCCACCTGACCAGGCGGTGAGGTCTCTCTCCCACGGGGTTTGGTAGCAGAGAGCTGCTGCGGGCCGGGATCCGTGGGTCCAGAAAGGAATGTTAGAGGAAGAGCTACAGAGCGCAAATCAGAGGCAAATTTGCGAACCCTCTGCCATCACCATGCTTGAGATAGATATTCAGGGTATAAAGAGAGAAAAGTTGTGGTCCACGGTTCTGGTCATTCTAGTTCATGACTGACTGCCCCATTTTGTACCTGGGGTGAGCAGCATGAGCATGCGATGGAAGAAAGAACTGCTGAAGAAATTCATGCTCACCATGATCCAGAGAGTAAAGAGAGAGAGAGAACCCGTGCTTCCATAGGTGTCTCGTGGTACGCCTTCAGTAGCTGACACCCATTTCTCACTACTCCTCTCAAAGTTTACCTTACTAATCTTCTGAAATGTCACCTTGGGTTCCAAGCCTCTATCACATATGCCTGTGAAGGGCTTTTGACACTGGCACCAGCACAGTAAATGGTTCAGTCAGGCACACTCAAACACAGTGCTCTTGAGATTCAATGTGCCCAAGGGCCATCTGGGATTTGTGTAAATGTAGTCTCCAACTCTGCAGGGGTCGGTCCCTCTGGAATCCTCTATTTCCAACCAACTTTCTCCAAGTAGCACAGACACAGCACTTAAGCTACTAAGTTGTGAAGTCAAGCTGTGCTCAGACCCAGGCGGCACAAGTTTGAGTAGGAGACTATGAGCAGGTCACTTGGCCTGATCATCCCTTGAGCAGTGACAGCAGCCACAGCAACGTAACAGCCCTGTGCCATGGCTTATTTGGGGAACAGAATGGAAAAATGAGTGCAAATACTCCCCAGAATGTGAACCAGACCATGAAACAGACAGAACAAGCCCTATGTTGTGAGTAATGAGTAATTATTTCACCATGAGGTCAGTTGGGCATTAACACGGGAATGATTAGTCCCTTCCTGTGCTTTTCAATCAGAACTGACAGCTTCAGTTGTGGAGGGCAAACCCTGTTTTCTATGGCTAGTTCAAGTGGAGCTCTTTGAAGCTGTAAATCTTAAACGGTATCTACAGACCTGTTCTAATTCAGAAGGTAGAAGCTTTTGAAATACTAAAATCCCATGATTAAGGTAGAGGCCACAGTATCAGTTTGTAGGCCGCAAAGCTAGAGACTTTGATAATTTTTCTTTAGAGTACTTTCCCTGCAAGGTATAAGAAACATCTGATTACTATATTCTTGGATGTTGGCAATTGTTATTAATTATTTCTCCCACGAGAGTATAGCAAGAATGTTTGACTATATTTTTCTATTTAAAATGCTCTCTCTCTCTCTCTCTCTCTCTCTCTCTCTCTCTCTGAGTGTGTATGTGTGTGTATGTGTGTGTGTATATGTGTGTATGTATGTGTGTGTATGTGTGTGTGTATGTGTTTATGTGTGTATATGTGTATGTGTGTGTATATCTGTGTGTATGTGTGTTTGTGTGTGTGTGTTTGTGTGTGTGTGTGTGTGTGTGTGTGTGTGTGTGTGTGTGTGTATCTGCAGAATCCAGAAGAACAGGTTTGATTCTCTAGAGCTGCAGTCACAAGCATTTGGGAGCCACTTACATTGGTGCTGCTGACTAAACTCAGGTCTTCCAAAAGAGAATCAAGGGTGTGGAGCTTTCCCCTAGCCCATGTTTTTTGATATATTATATTGGCACCTAAGTAGTTTATTGACTAATAGCATGCATTTAGCAATATGCAAATGTGATTCCACAAAACCAATCTTATGCTTTTATTCAATTGATAATGAGTAGATTTTTAAAGTCTTAATCTATTATTGCTGAATGTATAGGCACATGCTCACACACACACATGTGGCATGGCACACACATGGATAACGGCATCTTTCAGGATCTGGTTCTCTTCTTTCACCATGTATTCCAGGAATCAAACTGATGTATTGAGGCCTTTATAGCAAGAGATGTTGAGCAATCTTGTATTCACCAATGAGTGAATTTACAACTGTCTCTTAAAATCTATAGGGATATAGCATCTAGGAGTAAATAATATTAGCTACTGTCTTTATCATCCGTTTATGCTTTCTGAATAAATGACTTCTGATATGAATACAATTACAAGAGAGAATAATGAATAATTTGTATGAAACTTCAGAAATAATCTTACCTGCTTACTTGGTTCTAAAGCACATAGAGATAAATTACTTCACCAAGCACCTTTACATAAGTACCAGATATTTTATGAAATACTGAGAGTTGACTGTTTTTAAGGAGATAAAGTCTGAGACATTGTGTACTTCTTTATCTTTACACAAAATACTAATAGAAATGTATCTGTGTAGCTTGTGACTATCAAAACAAAGATGTCTTAGCCAGTGTTCCATTGTTCTAAAGAGGCATCATGACCGTGACAACTCTCATGAAGGAAAGCATTTTCTTGGGACTGGCTTACAGTTCCAGAAGTTTAGTCCATTATCCTGATGGCAGAAAGCATGATGGCATGCAGGCAGATATGTTAGCTGAGTGTTCTACATGCAGGACTCACGACAGCAGGAAGAGAGAGACACTGGCCCTGGCTTGAGCATTTGAAACCTCAAAGCCCACCCACAGTGACACACTTCCTCCAACAAGGCCACACCTATTCCAACAAGGCCATATTTCTAAGGATTGTCAAGTAGCCCTTCTCCCTAGTGATCAAGCATTCAAACATGGGAGCCTATGGGAGTACCACAAAAGTCTTGAAGATGTGTTAGAAAATAAATTACCAATCAACAAATATTTTCCAAGTTTCAGAAGCTTTGGCTAGAGCATTGTTTTCTGTTTTATTGCTGCTCTTGTCTTCAACCACAACCTAGTCATACTTTGTATGCTGCCATAACTCATGGTGTTCAACTTAATTAGAAAGCCTGGTATATGCCTTTAGATATGTTCCTAATAATAATACTCTTGGTGAGAGAGACTATATATCTTGCTTCCTGTGTCCTAGAACCTCCCAGTGCGAGAAATGGGAATACTGTTTTCCCAGGCCCCCTCTTAAGCTTTCTATGGTTACATGATGAAATTCTGGTCAGTTGGAAAGCAGTGAGTGAGAGTGCTGGATACAGCACGTGGACAGTGCTTGTTATTATATATATTATATACTATATATTATATATTACTTACTCTATATTATATAGTATAAATATGTAATATTTAAGCAATATACATGTATGTAACATTGTAATATATAAAATTCTGAAGATCATACTGTACTTCTTATTGGCTAGATATACTTCTATGAAACACATATATATCCATCTTCTACCAGATGCGCATTTCAGAATTTCTGTCATTTACAGTTAAATATTACTAAGTTTTACACACAGATATTTGTGACATCTTCTAGTGTTCTGGTTGTCATCTCAGCTTGTTCCTGTCCTGCCTCTTTTAAAAGTCACATCAGGCAATGGGAAAAGGGTGTGCTACATGTTAGCATCTGAGAACCCCAAGGAAGTATCACATTAGGAAGTTTAAGTTCACAGAAAGAAGAGTTAAAGAAGCAAAGAAACCTTTCTATTCCCAGAAGCTTTTGTTTATTAAGAGACATCCTAGAGAAGATTTCAAAGTTAACTCCCAAGGTAATTAAACAAAAGCTAGGCCAGATGTCTAAGCTAAAGTTTTGGTCTCAAAATAATTACCTTTGTTAATTACCAGTAATTAGTGTCAGCATCCAAAGCTTTCCTAAAATCCAGGGGAGAGAGAAGGAGAAAAGTAGAGAAAGAAGAGCATAAGGAGGGGGAGAGGGAGGAGGAGGGGAAGGAGAGGGGGAAAGGAATGGGAGGGGGAGGGGAAGGGGGAGGGGAAAAGGGAGGAGGAAGGGGAGGGGAGAGAGAGGAGGAGGGAGAGGGAAGAGGAGTGAAGGGGGAGAGGGAAAGGGAGATACATAGTTTCTGAACACAAACACACCTTTAAGTCATTAAATCTTGGTGTTAATTTTTAGCATTATGAACACTGGGTTTTATGGAAAACTGGGTATTTCTTTCCAGTTAATACTGGTGGTACCTTGCACTCTCTTACATAGTCCTAATTTGGAGTTTTACAGCACAATTTCTTATTTTTATATCCTTTCTCATTAATATAAAGATAACCTTTTCTTTTACCCTACTTCATGAAGAATATGCCTATTGGAGAAACTCCCGGCAGGCAATGCGATGACCCTTGAAGAAATGTACAGGGCTCTATATGCAATCTTCCTTGAGCATTCTGTCCTTGGCCAGAGGACTGGGCGCTGAAATAGCTCAAAGTAGAGGTGAGAGTCCTCTCAGAAGCTGGTGAATAGCTCAGGTTTTCAGCACTTACTGATGTCAATATTATACAGAAATAATACCCCTAAGCTTTACATGATACGTTGCACTCTAGTTAGGGTGTGATGACCCTTTGTGAAAAGAGAAGATTAATTCTCTGTGTGCTATTCAGTCACTTTATATCTACTTGGGAATTTGTGTGTGTGTGTGTGTGTGTGTGTGTGTGTGTGTGTGTGTGTGTGTGTCCAGTTCCTTTTTAAATGCTTAGGATAACATTGTTAATTATTTCCTATTAGTAATTCATTATAGATTTAGGCATTTTAACATGTAGGCAATGGTGGAAATATTTTAGTCTTTGAATCTATACCACAACACCTTACATTATCTCTCAACCTCCCTCTGGCGGCCCCCATCAAGGTGTTCCTTGATGCATATTTACATCATATTACTATATTGAGCCTCTCAAGATGAAAAGACAAAAGGAACATACTTTCTTTTCTTTCACTCATCTTTTGAAGTCTCCATGTTCTGCAGGCATATTTAGAATTCACTGAGCTGTGCTTTTGTTTTTGTTTTTTGTTTTTACAATTAATGAAGTACACAGGGAGACCACAATTGTGTCATGCCACTGGAACTTTTAGATACGCATTTCCTTACTCCACAAGAAAAGTGAGTCATCAGAGCACATTCTTTTCGCATGACTTATTCTGTGTTTAACAGTGATTTCTAGGTTTATTTCAGTCCACCAGCACTTTCTTAATGCCATGAAAAAGACAAGATTTACCTGCTTGCAGAAGGCATAATAGTCATAAAGTTCACTGGAATGGGAAGGATATTTGAAGTGAAGATCGTGTCAAGGAAAATGATGTCATTTGTACCAAGATGAATAACATTGTATAACATGTATAACATTGTTTACCAGGTATAGAATGTAAAGTGTCAGCCTGTGCTGAAAACTAAGAGTTTGCTTACAAAGACTACATAAAAGGGACAATTCACAGACTCATGGAATGCTTGCATTTAGAAAGGATATATTTAACACACGACCACTGTACCGATCGATGTGCCATAGCTTTTCGGGATATATACCTAAATTCTAAAGCCAACCACATTTGTACATATGTCGCCATTTCCTTGTGGATTTGTAATCAGAAAAAGCATGTTAAACACGAATAGGCATAGTAATCAACTGGCCCATCTTACTTGCTTTCTGGAACTTTACAACTCTTAGTTCTGACATTAAATAATTTTACCCCGTGACCCGCTGTTCATTACATTGTGGTCAGAACCACTCAGTGTAATTGCAACTTTTAATTTCATGGCTCCCTGCTCATCTCTACTGTCTTTAATCCCATACCTCAAGTGCTGTCCTGAACTGTCCTGCTGCCACTGCGTATTTCTTCTGTCTATAGCAAGAGCTGGCATCCTTTAAGGCTACCTGAAGCCATTTGTCAATCTGTGGCAGGGTGGCATGATCTCGGGTACTTGTAGGGAACATCATGGTAGCAATTTGGCCTGTTGTTTGAAGCCCAGGGCACATGTAGGACTGAGCAAACTCATAGCTCACATCTTCTTCGTCAACGTAGACCAGCTTCATTTCCACATCCATTATGTTCTTTAAGGGGATGTGAGGCAGAGGTATGGTGGTGAGCACCTGGCTGTCCAGTTCCATTACCTTTGCCTCTTTCTTTCCAACTAGCTTCTCCTCACTGTCAACCTTCCGTTTAAGGGCCACCTTCTCTAACTCGTTGCTTTGCTTTTCTTTGATGCTCTTTGTGAGCTTTACTCTCTCAGCGGAGGTTTCAGCTTGTTTTTCCCCACAGCTCTTCTTGATTTCAGGTGGCCCTTCCAGGCTGTTGGGGGAATTTGTTAAGGTGGACATTTTCTTGCTTGTATTTATCTTTGGAAGAAGCAGATCACGATAGACTCTCTTCACTGTAGTCTCCAAACTCCTACTCTTGCCAGAATCCATTGGTCCACCCCTAGACTCCTGCAGGGGTGAGAAAGAAGAAAGCCACTAAAACAATGACTTTGAAACTCCAATAGTCAGTGGTTTTTTTAACACTGTTTTATTCAATCCTAGACATATCACTTAGAATACAGCTGCAGTTATACTATCCAATGACTGTTCACACTGACCAGTGGATGCTTCAGTCTCAAAACTCACTAAGGTAAGAACTCACCCCAAGCTCATCTGGGTGTAGCCTGAAAAATAATTTACAGCTGAACACCACTGAATGAACCTTTCTTATGAGAAGCCAAAGCCATTGAATAGGAAAATCTTATACATAGACCTAGAAGACAAAGAAGCTAAAAAAATCCACTTTATATTCATTTCCCCAGAAAGGCAGGTGGTCTCTAACTCATTACAAAGCCTGTTGCTATCCTGCATGATGGACTTGGAGCAGAAAACACAGCCACTTCTTTGGGAAAACTTCCAGAAATGTGAGCATGGCGTTTTCTTCATGTGTTTGCTCTATTAATATGGAGAGCCCATGTTGGAATGTCTTCAAAGACAGTTATTTGCTAAATGGGCTTTTAGACTAGGAGAACGTGACCTTAAGCCCTCAGTGACTCCAGTGACTCAGTTACATACATATTCATTCTGAGTCCAGTGTTTATGTAGCAAGGACATGAATGTAGTTTATGATATGAAGCATGTTCCCGACGCACTGGTGCTACTTAAAGACTGACACCGTCTGATGTGGAGGCCTTTTCATACTAACTCTGCTCCCACTTTTGTTGTAAAGTATAAAATTCTCTAAATCTAATAATTGCCGAATAGAATTGGGTCTTGTCCCATACAATTCTCTGACTTATACTTAAGTACAGCATAGTCTGTACTGGGCACAGCTTTGTTTCCTTACTTTACAAAGAATCTGAAGGATAGGAGGCTGCTGCTTCTCTATGGACACAGTACAGCTCTCAGCCTCTCCAACTCCTTGCTTAGTCTTTCCTCTGTGCCCTGTCCTTTTAGCATAGCTCTGACTAGACTTACACAAGATACAAAGAGAAAAGAAAATGGCCTGGCTATGGCTTTATATGATCACGAGATACAATGAGATAAAATGTAACATGTGTGCCTCTATTAATCTGTGTGATGACTCCCCCACTTGAGAAGCTTCAAGCTTGTTATTTTGCTAATATCGATTGCTTTCCTTTGTCTACTTGACAGGCAGCACTTTGGCTCCAGTGGACCTTTGAAGCACCATGAACCAAGACCCAGTTGATTCTTAAGGAAAAAAAAGGAAGACATAAGACTGTTATTTAACCTTTGAGGATAAAACTTTTCCTTTTCCCTACTCTTATATGTAGGTGTTATAGAAAAGGGTTAAGCTGTTTGTAAACATAAAAGAAACTACCATGACGGTTTTATGACCTCATGATAAATATCAAATGGGTAAGAGAGATTACTGTGAAAGCAAAAGGATCTGAGTTCAAATCCTCATATTCACATAAAAGCCAAGCAGGTACCCACTGTTTGTGTAGAGACTGGAGAGTTCAAGGAGTGTGCTGGTCAACTGTTCTAGACACAGTATTGAGCTTCAGGTACAATGAGAGATTGCCTTCCAAGAAAATAAAGTTGAGAGCAACAAAGGAAGACACACCATGTCTGCCTCTGAACACTATGTTCACCTTCACACACATGTATACATGTAGTACAGATACACAATACACAGAGAAATATCAGATTCTAGTAAGAATTATCTTATTAGGTAACAAAAGCTAAGTGTTAGAGTTGTGATTCCCTGACAGGATTTTATTGACAGAAGTAATTTGTGGAAGATTGCAATCTTGGCCAATGTATGCCCTGCTCCTTGCTAAGGAGACGTGCACATCAGTGAATCCCAGGTCCAGAGCCACCACTCTGATCAAGGCACTGTCCTGGAGTATTCTACTTAAGACAGAAGAAGACAGTGCTAGCCATCACTGCATTGTTTGTTCTTGTACCACGAATGGATCTGGGCTTCATCTGGGGTCTCTAGTGGGTGGATTCCCAGACAAGCATCTATCCCAGGAAAGTTCTTTTAGTAGCACAGATACAGCTTTCAAAATTTTCCCCATGCTCAGAATAGCTGCTGGTAAGATTCGTTCGCACAATAGACTATATATAAATATGAATAATAAACGTTGGTAGGTGAACAGTTCCAAGAGTTTCCCCCGGTATCTTCTCAGCTATTTACATCATGCACCAGAGGCTGCAGCATATTGGCTTCTCTGTAGAGGGATGATGTAACACTTCAGCACCTATTGCAACACTAAGGTCTTATCAGGGTTGACTCTCATCTTCAGTATCTAAATTTTTATCCATTTTTGTAACTGCTTCTCCTGAAGAGTGATTGTCTCTCCTTCCTTTATTGCCTTCCCATTCCTCCTTGCCCTAGCTTTCTCTTCACACCTATCCTTGAAGATGTGCCTTTCTCCCAGTGCAAGAAGAAAGGGTTTGTGCGTGTACATATGCGTGTGTGAGCGCATGTGTGCGACAGAAACTCGAGAGTTCTCTACAGCAATTCTTAAGCCTTCCTAGAGAAATCACCATTTTAATGCACCCGAAGATTTGTATAAAAAGTAGTAATGAAGTGGAGAAACCAGACAAGGTGCTCATATGACATTCAGAGATTTTGAACAGATGAATAAACCTTTAATGTCCAGGCATCTGAAAGATCAGTTATCCCCAACTTGTCCAAGAAACAATAGATTTAAGTCCCTCTGCCTCAACACAGAACACTGCCCTGAATATCAGCAGGTGTCTTTAAGTCGACAGTCGGAAAGAGCAAGCCCTAACCAACTTCTGCTTCACAGTGGTAGCAGCTGGTCACGTGACTTTAATTTCAGAGGTAGAAGATGTTCCTTATGAAAGCTGTGGTGCCCAAACGAGAAGCTTTGGAAGTGCTCACACTGTAAACAGCAGTTAGAAACCTGCAGTGGAGGGTTGTGCATTGTGAGGTCATTCTCTGTCTTTCACTCTGCTCTTACTTTTCACCCCTCGAACTCAAGATAAGCGGCTCTGTTAATTCCAAAAGATGCTCATTCCTAATCCACCTGCTGAAATGCTCCCATCTTGCTCCCACCTCATTTACCTGTCCTAAACTAAACCACAATTCCTGGATAGGAACCGCCCATCTCTGTCTTCTCCAAACAGACCAGTTACAAGTACTTGATTGACTTCTTCCAATCAGCCATCTAAAAGCAGACTCACTCCCTACTTATCCAGACATGAGCTCAGGGTTCTGTATAAAACTGTTCGGAAAAAAAATGTAGGTCAAAACATATGCTGTAAAACAAAGACGAAGTCACACGCAGCTAGAGAAAAATAAAGTTGGAATCTAAAAACAGATTCTTTTCTATTTAGAGATTATAATATAATTACTTCATTTCCCCTGCCTCTCCTTCCTCCCAATCCTTTTAGACATCCTTCCCTGCTCTCTTTCAAATTCACTGTCTCTTTGAACACTGCAAAAGAGGAGGTGGAAAGGCTGTAAGAGTCGGAGGACCAGAGGGATTATTACTGTGAGACTCTGCCTCTTAGCAATGTCAGAAGCTACATCCACAGGGTCCCTCCAGCATGACTTCCCACATGTGAGCTGGGCTAGGACAATAGACATCCTGAGGTAGATGAGGGAGTGTGCAAACCCAGGAGGTCTCGACCTATACAAAGAACTACTGCAACTATGGAATATTGAGCACAGAAGAAATCTTTCCCATGGACTTTTTTTTTTTAAGATCTGGGGAACAAGTCAAGTGGACTCGACTCAAGTGACACTCTCAGACTATCTTGCACTTGGTCCTTCAGTTCTTTCTGTTTTTTTGAAAATACATTATACCACTTCCTCCTTCTTTTTCCTCCCTCCAAAGCCTTGCATATAACTCTCCTTGTTCTCTTTCAAATTCATGGCCTCTTTCTTACATTCATATATGTATATAAATATACATTCCTAAATACATAAATACAATCTTTGCAGTCTGTATACTTGTATGCATGTTTTCAGGGCTGACCATTTGGTAACCAGTTGGTGTGCTCTTCTTTGGGGAAGACTATTTCTTCACTTTTCAGCATTCCTTAGTTGCCCATAGCTCCCTTTGTTCACTTGGTCTCTCTCTTGTTGTGCTTGTTTAGTGCATGCATACGCAGTCATGTTGGTGAGACTTTATGGGTGAGCTTTTGACTTTGTTAGGAGACACAATCTCACAGCAAGCTTCCTGAACTACAGCTCATCAGATCACTTGTACCTCTTCTATTCCCTTCTCTACAATTCCTCAATGTCCCGGTCTCGGCAATGGTTTCCTGGCTCCTGAGGACTTAGAGCTAGAAGCCTTAGATAAAAGATAACATGCAACATTTCTCTTTCTGGGTCTACATCACCTCATTCTATTTATTTACCTATCAATTTCATGATTTCTCCCTCCCTCCTTCCTTCCCTCCCTCCCTCCTTCCTTCCATTCATTTCTTTTTCTTTCTTGTCAAGCAGATTTACTAAGTCACCAAGGCTCATCTTGAATCCACTGTGTAAGTCAGACAGGGTTTGAATGTACCACACTCCTGCCTCAGCCTCCAGAGTATCTGGCATGAGGATCAGCTAGAAGTGGATTTTTTTTTTCCTGACAGCAAAGCAAAGACTCTTCAGAAAAGAGTTGATTCTGAGAGGTTCTGATGGATTTTGTTTTGCTTTGTTTTAATCTTATCCCGGGTGAAGTACATTTTCTTCTCAGTTGTTCAAATGAGTCATGTAAGAACTAGATTTAAACTATCAACCTCTTCAACTTTTTTTTTAGTAGTCAGGTTGATTAACATGGAGTTAGTCAGTGTTCCCAAGGCTACATTTTAATCTTTACTTCAGTACAAAATACTTCAAGAGAAGACTCTTTGTCGACCATCATGTCAAATGGATTTGTAGGTGGCATTCTGTAAAATGCTTCTTTAATTTAGAAGTCAGCACAGTAGTAGAACCGATTTTTTAATATCCACATGGAGGCACAGATAAAATAGCAAATGTTGATAAGAAACATGTGAATGTTCTCTGAGGTGACAGGAAACAGAGAGGGACCAGTACTTGATCCTTTCTATCGGCTAACCATTTTACATTTTCAAAAGTGATTTTATTTTATTCTTTTACATCAAGCAAATTATCAAGTTTTCTGTTCTACTTCTGGGTTTCTATTACCTCTTAGATGCAATTGGTAGTTTACATGGTTATTAGTAAAACAAATTATTAGATTTTTTTTCTGAAACAGGCAGCTCAAACCTGGGCAATTCAGAAGGAGAGAATCCTTAAAAATGTGCTCTCTGAAACATTCAACATCACAGTTGCTATGGTTTTCTTTCTTTAAAAAAAAGATCTAATTTTAACTTGCTGTTAAATGTAACCAGAGAGACATTATGAGGAAAAACACCTTGCTTGTTAGTCTACCAGTACACGTTGTTATTTTTAAAAACATTCTACAAAATAATCCTTCTGTCTAATAGTCAGGTACTAAAGCCCTTAAGCCATGACCAGGACACTGGGCTAGGTGGAACAGGAGAGACTAAAGTTGACCAGATCCCAGCATGCCAGTATTCGCAGCTAGGAGCAAGCAGAGGTGGAGGATGGGCGGTAGAGACACACAGATAAACAAATCCCTTTAGAGGAGACACCCCTCTTGCTTGACTGAACTGCAAGGGATGGAAATGAATCCCAATCTATTTCCTATGTGAATGCACAGCTCCTGCAGAACCTAGAATACAGCAGGACCTCAGCGCACATGTGTTTTCGTGGCTGATGTGGGAAGGCAGCCCTTCCAGGCCTGCTTGTCTAAGAACACACATATTCGGAAATGAGTTTTGGAGAAGAGAGAGGCAATGGCCCCACCCCAGAAACTCTTTTTATCTGAGTTGTGTTGTAAGGCACAGCGAACTATTCCTGCAGACCAGGGGTGGATTTGGTTCATAGTATTTCCCTCATAGGGAAATCATCCCACGGATGCAGACATATAAAATACTAACAACACTGCTGCTCTATGTTGAAGAACTAGAAGGTAATAAGGGAACTGGCCATACCTGAGATTTGAACTTAGGGCCGTAGATATCAGATTCTACAATTTTAGGATCACATGAAAAATACTTTCTGCACTGGACCCTAGGTGCCCAGATATTTACTTGCCTCCCATTAAAAATGTTTCGTTTTATACATTTTTATAACCAGGTACTTAACATTATTGCTGTCTTATTGGGTGAGACTCCCTTTACAGTGGCACGATAAGCACAATTTTATGGTTAATTCAAGTATAGAAAGCACTTTTGTTGAGAGAGAAATAATAGATTTTATAAGGGCTTTAAAAGATCATTAGTTGTAAATATTATGGACCCATTGTATTTCAGAAGTCATTAAATAAAGAAAAAATAGTGTGGACAGAAAAATTCCACATGAATAGATTACAGAGACTTTGGGAATAATTCATCAAAGCAACCAGTACCTTGTGCACATCTATCCGAGAGGGCTACTCACCATGACATTATGTAGAGGAGAGAGTGTTCAGGTTGGAGTTGCAAGAACAGTTTGAATTTTAGGTTTGTTGTTCATTAATGGCATGTCCTAGGAGGAACTATTCAACTTGTCTAAACATTACTTTTGGAAGTAATCATGGAAGAATCAGATGGGATGTTTTACAGAGTGACATTTCTAGCAGAAGAGGTTTAGCAATTCCACAAACAGCTCCTTGCAGGGACCTGTGCCTCCCTCGGAGGATTCTGTCTCTTCCTCCTGTCAAGGACTATGCCTTACCATCAACATGGTGCTGGCTAGTTTTATGTCAACTTGACACAAGCTAGAGTCATCTGAGATAGGGCAATCTCAATAGAGAAGATGGCTCTGTAAGATCAGACTGCAGGCAGGAAAGCCCGTAGTGCATTTTCTTAATTAGTGATTTGATGTGGGAAGGCCCTACTCATTGTGAGTGGTGACACCCCTGAGCTGGCAGCCCTGGCTTCTATTAAGAAAGCAGACTGAGCAAGCCACAAAGATCAAGCCAGGAAGTAGCCCTCCTCCATGACCTCTGCATTATCTCCCACCTCTAGGTTCCCTCCCTATTGAGTTCCTGTCTTGGCTTCTCTCAATGGACTGTGATTTGAGAGGAGTAAGCCAAATAAACCCTTTGCTTCCCAAGTTGCTTTTGGTCAGGATGTTTTACCCTGGAAATATTAACCCCAACTAAGACAACCGCCTTTGCAAGTAACCAGTTATTCTTTCGGTACCATACTAGTTTGGCTGATGTCTATGCAAATTCAGCAGGCCTTATGGGGAGATTGACTAGAAACCTTCCAGACTCCAGAGGGTTGCCTACTGCCATCATGTGCCAAGCACGTGAGGATACAGGAGTAGTTCTTCACATACTATGTCTCTTCCAAATCATACTCTCTTCACCATCTTCCTCCTTTGGGGCCCAACCATTCTGCCGGGACTTCTGTTGTAGATCAGCAATCACTTTCACGTTTCAAACCCAGGGACCAGTAGACTTACATTGACTGCGGCTCTAGATAGCCGTCTTCACATTGGACAAGTCTTGTCTTTGTTGGAACAATCCTTCCATCTTCGCAGGGTATGATCATTCCGGTTTCCTCTGCCCCACTCACCGGTGATTCATACACAGCCTCTTGGGCTGCTGGCTTTTGCTCTCCAGCAGGGGTACTCCTTTCCCCAGTGGGAGTTAGGGCCTTACCCACCTACATTACTGCCACTGCTTTCACACACCAGGCGCAGTTGTTCTCTAGAATGAAAATCACACATCTATTCTGCTACTACCTCTCACCTCACTTTTACTGAAAACTCTTCCATGAATGCCCATAACCCCTACAACAGAAAACGATCCCTAACATCCCTAGTCCCTATGAAGACCATCAGTCAGTCTTGGGAACAGAATTTCTCTGTGCAGCCCTGGCTGTCATGGGACTCACTCTGTAGACAAGGCTGGCCTCGAACCAACAGAGAGCCACCCGCCTCTGCCTCTGCCTCCCGAGGACTTGGTTTAAACAGCAGCAGGTCTTTTTGTCCCCAGTGTTATTCAGAGCATAGCTTAAACACCTCTTCTCCAGAAAGACTTCTTTGATGATCTGTAGTAAACAGCTTTCAGTCACATGTCCATGTCTCAGTAATTCTTATCCCAACACCATTTAGTAATTTATATTTCATCTTTCCCGCTATATCTGCAGAAGATGTCTGTGACTCAAGATACACAGTGGCTATCGACTAGATGGCTATGTAATGGTCTCTGACTTTATTGCACAATTCGAGGGTGGGCCACTTTGTTTGCTCTTGCCATCCAGCTCGAACACAGCTAGCATGCTTTACAGTTTAGCTGGAATGACCTAAGTGTAAGCGATCCTTTTACAAACTGTCTTCACTGCTGTGGACGCTTTTCCCGGCACTCAGGCGTGATTCTTTCCTACACTTTCTTGTTCCTATTTTGGTTGTTTGTCTGTTTGCTATTCTAAATCAACAATATTTGTGGAGCACCTGTCCCACCCAGTCAGCCTTAGTTTCGTCTTTGCTGGGAAGTAAATAATTGCTTTGATTCTTGTTTCGCATAAAGTATGGCTCATTCCCAGCCGAAACCTGCAACATAACCAGTCCTGTTTGGAAAAGAATTAATATTAAAATTTGTCATCGTTACTAAGAGTGCGGTTATAAGGATACAGTGGTCCTTCTAGAAAGTTCTTACACTAATGTGATTATAAAACCAGGATGTCATTTGTGTGGCAGGATCGGGAGTCTTGAAGAAGTCACATCTCAGTATAGTTCAGAGCCCTTTGCCTATGAATTTTCCTGGAACAAACACAGTCAGCCTGCCAAGGTCAGGAGTGTTCTGAGACAAAGTTCGAATCTGGTTTGGAATGTCTCTTCCAAGCTTTGCTCTCAGTCTCCTCCTCCCTGCCCCATCTAGAAAAGTGATCAAACTTTCCGTCCTTTAAAGAGGCTAATATGCTCAGTGACTGTATAAGGAAAGAAAATTTACTCTAAGTTTGGACAATTATTTAATTCTGCTGGTAAAGTTCTTATTTCCTAGATGTTTACATTTTGTTTCTTAACTTTCCAGAAAGAAGAGATATAGATGGAGAGAGTTTCCAGCATGCTCCAATTTCTCTGTTTTGGAAATGGCATCTCTGGCAGGTGACAGGCCCTGCTGACCATCACACAGTGAAGCAGGCCACAACCATACTTTAGAGCCCTTAGATCATTTTCTCCTTTACTCCCTGCCTCCCACCACCATATAAAAATCAAACAGCTATCACAAGTGCATTTCCAAGCCTTTCCTGTACAGATGCTAACTGAGGCAATGGACAGGAAGCACCCGTGAATATTTTAAATATTTTTATATAAATAATCCTCATTCGTTATCATGTTTTTATTTAAACAGGGAATATTTATTCATTTATTATTGGATATTTTAATTTACATTTCAAATATTATTCCCTTTCCCTGTTTCCCAGACATAAGCCTCCTCCTATTCCATCCCTCTCTCCTTCTTCTATAAGTGTGTTCCCAACCCCATACACCCCCTTCCAACCATTCCCACCCCCAACAATCCCCTACACTGGGGGTCCAACCTTGGCAGGACCAAGGGCTTTTCCTTCCATTGGTGCCCAACAAAGCCATCTTCTGCTATATAAGCATTTGGAGCAATGGGTCAGTTCATATATTTGGGTAGTGGTTTAGTCCCTGGGAGCTCTGGTTGGTTGGAATTGTTGCTCTTATGGGTTTGCAAGCCCCTTCAGCTCTTTCAATCCTTTCTCTAATTCCTCCAACGGGGATCCTATTCTCAGTTCAGTGGTTTGCTGCTAGCATTCACTTCTGTATTTGACATGCTGGGGCTGTGTCTCTCAGGAGAGATCTATATCCGGTTCCTGTCAGCATGCACTTCTTTGCTTCATCAATGTTATCTAATTTTGGTGAATATATATATATATATATGTATATGTATATGGGGTACATGTTGGGAAGACTCTGAATGGCCTTTCCTTTAGTCTCTGCTACAAACTTTGCCTCCATATCCCCTCCTAAGAATATTTTTGTTCCCTCTTTTAAGAAGGAGTGAAGCATCTGCATTTTGGTCATCCTTCCTTAGCTTCATGTGGTCTGTGGATTGTATCTTGGGTGACTCGAGTTTTTGGCTAATATCCACTTATCAGTGAGATATACCATGTATGTTTTTCTGTCATTGGGTTACCTCACTCAGGATGATATTTTCTAGTTCAATCCATTTGCCTATGAACTTCATGAAGTTATTGTTTTTGATAGCTGAGTAGTATTCCACTGTGTAGACGTAACATATTTTCTGTATCCATTCCTCTGTTGAAGGGCATCTGGGTTCTTTCCAGATTCTGGCTATTATAAATAAGGCTGTTATGAACATAGTGGAGCATGTGTCTTTGTTGTATGTTGGAGCATCTTTTTGGTATTTGCCCAGGAGAGGTATAGTTATGGTATAGGTAGTAGAATGTCCAATATTCTGAGGAACCTCCAGACTGATTTCCAGAGTGGTTGTACTAGTTTGCAATCCCACCAAAAATGGAGGAGTGTTCCTCTTTCTCCAAATCCTTGCTAGCATCTGTTGTCACCTGAGTTTTTAAACTTAGCCATTCTGACTGGTGTGAGGTGGAATCTCAGGGTTGTTCTGATTTGCACTTCCCTGATGACTAAGGATGTTGAGCATTTCTTTAGGTATTTCTCAGCCATTCAATATTCCTCATCTGAGAATTCTTTGTTTAGCTCTCTACCCTATTTTTAATAGGGTTATTTGGCTCTCTGGATTCTAACTTCTTGAGTTCTTTGTATATTTTGGATATTAGCCCTCTATCAGGTGTAGGATTAGTAAAGATCTTTTCCCAATCTTTTGGTTGCCTCTTTGTCCTAATGACAGTGTCCTTTGCCTTACAAAAGCTTTGCAATTTTATGAAATCCCATTTATCAATTCTTGATCTTAAAGCATAAGTCATTGATGTTTTGTTCAGGAAAATTTCCCCAGCACCCATGTGTTCGAGACTCTTCCCGACTTTTTGTTCTATTAGTTTGAGTGTATTTGATTTGATGTGGAGGTCCTTGATCCACTTGGACTTAAGCTTTGTACAGGGTGATAATAATGGATCCATTTGCATTCTTCTACATGCTGAACTCCAGTAGAACCAGCACCATTTCTTGAAAATGCTATCTTTTTCTTCATTGGATGGTTTTTAGCTTGTTTGTCAAAGATCAGGTGACCATAGGTGTGTGGGTACATTTCTGGAACTTCAATTCTTTCCACTGATCTACCTGCCTGCCTCTGTACTAATACCATACAGTTTTTTTTTTAATCACTATTGCTCTGTAATACTGCTTGAGGTCAGGGATGGTAATTCCACCAGAAGTTTTTATTGTTGAGTTTAGTTTTCGCTATCCTGGGTTTTTTGTCATTCCAAATGAATTTGAATATCACTCTTTCTAACTCTATGAAGAACTGAGTTGGAATTTTGATGGCAATTGGATTGAATCTGTAGATTGCTTTTGGCAAAATGGCCATTTTTACTATATTAATTCTGCCAATCCATGAACATGGGAGGTCTTTCCATCTTCTGAGATCTTCTTTAATTTCTTTCTTCAGAGACTTGAAGTTCTTGTCACACAGATCTTCCACTTGCTTGGTTAGTCACACCAAGCTATTTTATATTATTTGGGACTATTGTGAAGGCTGTTATTTCCATAACTTCTTTCTCAGCTTGTTTACTTTTTGAATAGAGGAAGGCTACTGATTTGTTTGAGTTAATTTTATACCCAATCACTTTGCTGAAGTTGTTTATCAGGCTTAGTAGTTCTCTGGTGGAACTTTTGGAGTCACTTAATATACTATCATATCAACTGCAAATAGTGATATTTTGACTTCTTCCTTTCCAATTTGGATCCCTTTGACCTCCTTTTGTATCAGATTGCTCTGGCTAGGACTTCGAGTACTATATTGAATAAGTAGGGAGAGAGTGGGCAGCCTTGTCTAGTCCTTGATTTTAGTAGGATTGCTTCAAGTTTCTCTCCATTTAGTTTAATGTTGGCTACAGGTTTGCTGTATATGGCTTTTACTATGTTTAGGTATGGGTCTTGAATTCCTATTCTTTCCAGGACTTTTATCATGAAGGGGTGTTGAATTTTGTCAAATGCTGTCTCAGCATCTAATGAAATGATCAATATTTTTGAGTTTTTTTACATAGTGGATTTCGTTGATGGATTTCCATCAACTATCCATGGAACTATCCCTTCATCCCTGGGATGAAGTGTACTTGATCATGATGGATGATTGTTTTGATGTGTTCTTGGATTTGAGTTGCGAGAATTTCATTGAGTATTTTTGCATTGATATTCACGAGGGAAATTGATTTGAAGTTCTCTTTCTTTGTTGGGCCTTTGTGTAGTTTAGTTATAAGTCTAATTGTGGCTTCATAGAAAGACTTTGGTAGTGCTCCATCTGTTTCTATTTTGTGGAATAGTTTGGATAGTATTGGTATGAGGTCTTCTATGAAGGTCTGATAGAATTTTGAATTAAACTCATCTGATCCTGGGCTTTTTGGTTGGGACACCTTTAATGACTGCTTCTATTTCTTTAGCAGTCATGGGGTTGTTTAGATAGTTTATCTATTCCCTGATTTAACCTAGGTACAAGGTATTTATCTAGAAAATGGTCCATTTCTTCCAGATTTTCCAGTTTCATCGAATATAAGCTTTTGTAGTAGGATCTGATGATTATTTGAATTTCTTCATATTCTGTTGTTTTGTCTCCCTTTTCATTTCTGCTTTTGTTAATTTGTACACACTCTCTGTGCCCTCTGGTTAGTCTGGCTAAGAGCTTATCTCTCTTGGTGATTTTCTCAAAGAACCAGCTCCTAGTTTTGCTGATTCTTTGTGCAGTCATTTTTGTTTCTATTTCATTGATTTCAGCCCTGAATTTGATTATTTCCTGCCTTCTACTCCTCTTGGGTGTATTTGCTTCTTTTTGTTCTAGAGCTTTTAGGTGTGCTGTCACACTGCTGATGAATGCTATCTCCTGTTTCTTTTTTCAGACTCACAGAGTTAGGTGAGTTTTCCTCTTAGCAATGCTTTCATTGTGTTCCATAAGTTTGGGTATGTTTGTGCCTTTATTTTCATTAAATTAGAAAGAGGCTTTAATTACTTTATTTCTTTCTTGACCAAGTTATCATTGAGTACAGCATTGTTTATATATATATATATATATATATATATATATATATATATATATATATATATATATATATATATATGGATATATGGGCTTTCTGTTGTTTTTGTTGTTATTGAAGACCAGTTTTAGTCCGTGGTGATCTGATAGGATGCATGGGATCATTTCTATCTTCCTGAGTCTGTTGAGGCCTATTTTGTGACCAATTTTATGGTCAATTTCAGAGATGGTACCATGAGGTTCTGAGAAGAAGGTGTATCCTTTTGTTATAGAATAAAATGTTCTATAAATATCTGTTAAGTCCATTTGGTTCTTAACTTGTGTTAGTTTCTCTATGTCTTTGTTTAATTTCTGTTTCCATGATCTGTCCATTGATGAGAGTGGGCTGTTGAAATCTCCCACTATTAATGTGTGAGGCACAATGTGTGATTTGAGATTTAGTAAGGTTTCTTTTATGACTGTAGGTGCCCTTGCATTTGGAACGTAGATGTTTAGTATTGAGAGTTCATTTTGGTGAATTTTTCCTTTGATGTATAAGAAATGTCCTTCCTTATCTTTCCTGTGACTTTTGGTTGAAAGTTGATTTTCTTCAATATTAGAATGGCTACTCCAGCTTGTTTCTTTGGACCATTTGCTTCAAAAGTTGTTTTCCAGCCTTTGACTCTAATGTAGTGTCTGTCTTTGTATCTGAGGTGTATTTTCTGTATGCAACAAAATGCTGGGTCCTCTTTATGTATCCAGTCTCTTAGTCTGAGTCTCTTTATCGGGGAATTGAGTCCATTGATATTAAGAGATATTTAGGAATAGTGATTGTTGTTTCCTCTTATTTTTGTTGTTAGAGGTGGAATTATGTTTGTGTGTCTCTCCTCTTTTGGTTTCCTTGCAAGGAGATTACTTTCTTGCATTTTTCCATGGTGTAGCTTCCCTCCTTGTGTTGGAGTTTTCCATATATTATCCTTTGTAGGACTGGATTTCTAGAAAATAATGTGCAAATTTGTTTTTGTCATGGGATATTTTGGTTTCTCTATCTATGTTAATTGAGAGTTTTGCTGGATATAGTAGCCTGGGCTGGTATTTGTGTTCTCTTAGGGTCTATATGACATCTGCCCAGGATCTTCTGGCTTTTATAGTCTCTTCTGAGTCTGGTGTAATTCTTTTTTTTTTTTTTTATTAACTTGAGTATTTCTTATATACATTTCAAGTGTTATTCCCTTTTCCGGTTTCCGGGCAAACATCCCCCCCCCTTCCTTATGGTTATTCCCCTCCCAACACTCCCCCCATTGCCGCCCTCCCCCCATAGTCTAGTTCACTGGGGGTTCAGTCTTAGCAGGACCCAGGGCTTCCCCTTCCACTGGCGCTCTTACTACGATATTCATTGCTACCTATGGGGTCAGAGTTCAGGGTCAGTCCATGTATAGTCTTTAGGTAGTGACTTAGTCCCTGGAAGCTCTGGTTGCTTGACACTGTTGTACTTTTGGGGTCTCGAGCCCCTTCAAGCTCTTCCAGTTCTTTCTCTGATTCCTTCAACGGGGGTCCTATTCTCAGTTCAGTGGTTTGCTGCTGGCATCCGCCTCTGTATTTGCTGTATTCTGGCTGTGTCTCTCAGGAGAGATCTACATCCGGCCCCTGTCGGTCTGCACTTCTTTGCTTCATCCATCTTGTCTAATTGGGTGGCTGTATATGTATGGGCCACATGTGGGGCAGGCTCTGAATGGGTGTTCCTTCAGTCTCTGTTTTAATCTTTGCCTCTCCCTTCCCTGCCAAGGGTATTCTTTTTCCTCATTTAAAGAAGGAGTGAAGGGGCTGGGGATTTAGCTCAGTGGTAGAGCGCTTACCTAGGAAGCGCAAGGCCCTGGGTTCGGTCCCCAGCTCCGAAAAAAAGAACCAAAAAAAAAAAAATAAAGAAGGAGTGAAGCATTCACATTTTGATCATCCATCTTGAGTTTCATTTGTTCTAGGGATCTAGGGTAATTCAAGCATTTGGGCTAATAGCCACTTATCAATGAGTGCATACCATGTATGTCTTTCTGTGATTGGGTTAGCTCACTCAGGATGAAATTTTCCAGTTCCAACCATTTGCCTACGAATTTCATAAACTCGTTGTTTTTGATAGCTGAGTAATATTCCATTGTGTAGATGTACCACATTTTCTGTATCCATTCCTCTGTTGAAGGGCATCTGGGTTCTTTCCAGCTTCTGGCAATTATAAATAAGGCTGCTATGAACATAGTGGAGCACGTGTCTTTTTTATATGTTGAGGCACCTTTTGGGTATATGCCCAAGAGAGGTATAGCTGGATCCTCAGGCAGTTCAATGTCCAATTTTCTGAGGAACTTCAAGACTGATTTCCAGAATGGTTTTACCAGTCTGCAACCCACCAACAATGGAGGAGTGTTCCTCTTTCTCCACTTCCTCGCCAGCATCTGCTGTCACCTGAGTTTTTGATCTTAGCCATTCTCACTGGTGTGAGGTGAAATCTCAGGGTTGTTTTGATTTGCATTTCCCTTATGACTAAAGATGTTGAACATTTCTTTAGGTGTTTCTCAGCCATTCCGCAATCCTCAGCTGTGAATTCTTTGTTTAGCTCTGAACCCCATTTTTTAATAGGGTTATTTGTTTCCCTGCGGTCTAACTTCTTGAGTTCTTTGTATATTTTGGATATAAGGCCTCTATCTGTTGTAGGATTGGTAAAGATCTTTTCCCAATCTGTTGGTTGCCGTTTTGTCCTAACCACAGTGTCCTTTGCCTTACAGAAGCTTTGCAGTTTTATGAGATCCCATTTGTCGATTCTTGATCTTAGAGCATAAGCCATTGGTGTTTTGTTCAGGAAATTTTTCCCAGTGCCCATGTGTTCCAGATGCTTCCCTAGTTTTTCTTCTATTAGTTTGAGTGTGTCTGGTTTGATGTGGAGGTCCTTGATCCACTTGGACTTAAGCTTTGTACAGGGTGATAAGCATGGATCAATCTGCATTATTCTACATGTTGCCCTCCAGTTGAACCAGCACCATTTGCTGAAAATGCTATCTTTTTTCCATTGGATGGTTTTGGCTCCTTTGTCAAAAATCAAGTGACCATAGGTGTGTGGGTTCATTTCTGGGTCTTCAATTCTATTCCATTGGTCTATCTGTCTGTCTCTGTACCAATACCATGCAGTTTTTATCACTATTGCTCTGTAATACTGCTTGAGATCAGGGATAGTGATTCCCCCTGAAGTCCTTTTATTGTTGAGGATAGCTTTAGCTATCCTGGGTTTTTTGTTATTCCAGATGAATTTGCAAATTGTTCTGTCTAACTCTTTGAAGAATTGGATTGGTATTTTGATGGGGATTGCATTGAATCTGTAGATTGCTTTTGGTAAAATGGCCATTTTTACTATATTAATCCTGCCAATCCATGAGCATGGGAGATCTTTCCATCTTCTGAGGTCTTCTTCAATTTCTTTCCTCAGTGTCTTGAAGTTCTTATTGTACAGATCTTTTACTTGCTTGGTTAAAGTCACATCGAGGTACTTTATATTATTTGGGACTATTATGAAGGGTGTCGTTTCCCTAATTTCTTTCTCGGCTTGTTTCTCTTTTGTATAGAGGAAGGCAACTGATTTATTTGAGTTAATTTTATACCCAGCCACTTTGCTGAAGTTGTTTATCAGCTTTAGTAGTTCTCTGGTGGAACTTTTGGGATCACTTAAATATACTATTATGTCATCTGCAAATAGTGATATTTTGACTTCTTCTTTTCCAATCTGTATCCCCTTGATCTCCTTTTGTTGTCTGATTGCTCTGGCTAGAACTTCAAGAACTATATTGAATAAGTAGGGAGAGAGTGGGCAGCCTTGTCTAGTCCCTGATTTTAGTGGGATTGCTTCAAGTTTCTCTCCATTTAGTTTAATGTTAGCAACTGGTTTGCTGTTTATGGCTTTTACTATGTTTAGGTATGGGCCTTGAATTCCTGTTCTTTCCAGGACTTTTATCATGAAGGGGTGTTGAATTTTGTCAAATGCTTTCTCAGCATCTAATGAAATGATCATGTGGTTCTGTTCTTTCAGTTTGTTCATATAATGGATCACGTTGATGGTTTTCCGTATATTAAACCATCCCTGCATGCCTGGGATGAAGCCTACTTGATCATGGTGGATGATTGTTTTGATGTGCTCTTGAATTCGGTTTGCCAGAATTTTATTGAGTATTTTTGCGTCGATATTCATAAGGGAAATTGGTCTGAAGTTCTCTTTCTTTGTTGTGTCTTTGTGTGGTTTAGGTATAAGAGTAATTGTGGCTTCGTAGAAGGAATTCGGTAGGGCTCCATCTGTTTCAATTTTGTGGAATAGTTTGGATAATATTGGTATGATGTCTTCTATGAACGTTTGATAGAATTCTGCACTAAACCCGTCTGGACCTGGGCTCTTTTTGGTTGGGAGACCTTTAATGACTGCTTCTATTTCCTTAGGAGTTATGCGGTTGTTTAACTGGTTTATCTGTTCCTGATTTAACTTCGATACCTGGTATCTGTCTAGGAAATTGTCCATTTCCTGAAGATTTTCAAGTTTTGTTGAATATAGGTTTTTATAGTAAGATCTGATGATTTTTTGAATTTCCTCTGAATCTGTAGTTATGTCTCCCTTTTCATTTCTGATTTTGTTAATTTGTACGCACTCTCTGTGTCCTCTCGTTAGTCTGGCTAAGGGTTTATCTATCTTGTTGATTTTCTCAAAGAACCAACTTTTGATTCTGTTGATTCTTTCTATGGTCCTTTTTGTTTCTACTTGGTTGATTTCAGCTCTGAGTTTGATTATTTCCTGCCTTCTACTCCTCCTGGGTGTATTTGCTTCTTTTTGTTCTAGAGCTTTTAGGTGTGCTGTCAAGCTGCTGACATATGCTCTTTCCTGTTTCTTTCTGCCGGCACTCAGCGCTATGAGTTTTCCTCTTAGCACAGCTTTCATTGTGTCCCATAAGTTTGGGTATGTTGTACCTTCATTTTCATTAAATTCTAAAAAGTTTTTAATTTCTTTCTTTATTTCTTCCTTGACAAGGTTATCATTGAGTAGAGCATTGTTCAATTTCCACGTATATGTGGGCATTCTTCCCTTATTGTTATTGAAGACCAGTTTTAGGCCGTGGTGGTCCGATAGCACGCATGGGATCATTTCTATCTTTCTGTACCTGTTGAGGCCCGTTTTTTGACCAATTATATGGTCAATTTTGGAGAAAGTACCATGAGGAGCTGAGAAGAAGGTATATCCTTTTGCTTTAGGATAGAATGTTCTATAAATACCCGTTAAGTCCATTTGGCTCATGACTTCTCTTAGTCTGTCGACATCACTGTTTAATTTCTGTTTCCATGATCTGTCCATTGATGAGAGTGGGGTGTTGAAATCTCCCACTATTATTGTGTGAGGTGCAATGTGTGTTTTGAGCTTTAGTAAGGTTTCTTTTACGTATGTAGGTGCCCTTGTATTTGGGGCATAGATATTTAGGATTGAGAGTTCATCTTGGTGGATTTTTCCTTTGATGAATATGAAGTGTCCTTCCTTATCTTTTTTGATGACTTTTAGTTGGAAATTGATTTTATTTGATATTAGAATGGCTACTCCAGCTTGCTTCTTCTGACCATTTGCTTGGAAAGTTGTTTTCCAGCCTTTCACTCTGAGGTAGTTTCTGTCTTTGTCTCTGAGGTGTGTTTCCTGTAGGCAGCAGAATGCAGGGTCCTCGTTGCGTATCCAGTTTCTTAATCTCTGTCTTTTTATTTGGGAGTTGAGGCCATTGATGTTGAGAGATATTAAGGAATAGTGATTATTGCTTCCCGTTATATTCATATTTGGATGTGAGGTTATGTTTGTGTGCTTTCATTCTGTTTGTTTTGTTGCCAAGACGATTAGTTTCTTGCTTCTTCTAGGGTATAGCTTGCCTCCTTATGTTGGGCTTTACCATTTATTATCCTTTTTAGTGCTGGATTTGTAGAAAGATATTGTGTAAATTTGGTTTTGTCATGAAATATCTTGGTTTCTCCATCAATGTTAATTGAGAATTTTGCTGGATACAGTAACCGGGGCTGGCATTTGTGTTGTCTTAGGGTTTGTATGACATCAGTCCAGGATCTTCTGGCCTTCATAGTTTCTGGCGAGAAGTCTGGTGTGATTCTGATAGTTCTGCCTTTATATGTTACTTGACCTTTTTCCCTTACTGCTTTTAATATTCTTTCTTTATTTTGTGCGTTTGGTGTTTTGACTATTATGTGACAGGAGGTGTTTCTTTTCTGGTCCAATCTATTTGGAGTTCTGTAGGCTTCTTGTATGCCTATGGGTATCTCTTTTTTTAGGTTAGGGAAGTTTTCTTCTATGATTTTGTTGAAGATATTTACTGGTCCTTTGAGCTGGGAGTCTTCACTCTCTTCTATACCTATTATCCTTAGGTTTGATCTTCTCATTGAGTCCTGGATTTCCTGTATGTTTTGGACCAGTAGCTTTTTCCGCTTTACATTATCTTTGACAGTTGAGTCAATGATTTCTATGGAATCTTCTGCTCTTGAGATTCTCTCTTCCATCTCTTGTATTCTATTGGTGAAGCTTGTATCTACAGCTCCTTGTCTCTTCTTTTGGTTTTCTATATCCAGGGTTGTTTCCATGTGTTCTTTCTTGATTGCTTCTATTTCCATTTTTAATTCCTTCAACTGTTTGATTGTGTTTTCCTGGAATTCTTTCAGGGATTTTTGTGTCTCCTCTCTATGGGCTTCTACTTGTTTATTTATGTTTTCCTGAATTCTTTCAGGCATTTTTGCGATTCCTTTCTGTAGGCTTCTACTTGTTCTCTAAGGGAGTTCTTCACGTCTTTCTTGAAGTCCTCCAGCATCATGATCAAAAATGATTTTGAAACTAGATCTTGCTTTTCTGGTGTGTTTGGATATTCCATGTTTGTTTTGATGGGAGAATTGGGCTCCGATGATGCCATGTAGTCTTGGTTTCTGTTGCTTGGGTTCCTGCACTTGCCTCTTGCCATCAGATTATCTCTAGTGTTACTTTGTTCTGCTATTTCTGACAGTGGCTAGACTGTCCTATAAGCCTGTGTGTCAGGAGTGCTGTAGACCTGTTTTCCTCTCTTTCAGTCAGTTATGGGGACAGAGTGTTCTGCTTTCGGGCGTGTAGTTTTTCCTCTCTACAGGTCTTCAGCTGTTCCTGTGGGCCTGTGTCTTGAGTTCACCAGGCAGCTTTCTTGCAGCAGAAAAGTTGGTCTTACCTGTGGTCCCGAGGCTCAAGTTCGCTCGTGGGGTGCTGCCCACGGGCTCTCTGCAGCGGCAGCAACCAGGAAGACCTGTGCCGTCCCTTCCGGGAGCTTCAGTGCACCCGGGTTCCAGATGGTCTTTGGCTTTTTCCTCTGGCGTCCGAGATGTGTGTGCAGAGAGCAGTCTCTTCTGGTTTCCCAGGCTTGTCTGCCTCTCTGAAGGTTTAGCTCTCCCTCCCTCGGGATTTGGGTGCAGAGAACTGTTTATCAGGTCTGTTTCCTTCAGGTTCCTGTGGTGTCTCAGGCAGGGGTCCTGCCGCTCCTGGGCCCTTCCCCACGGAGCCCAGAGGCCTTATACAGTTTCCTCTTGGGCCAGGGATGTGGGCAGGGGTGAGCAGTGTTGGTGGTCTCTTCTGCTCTGCAGCCTCAGGAGTGCCCACCTGACCAGGCGGTTGGGTCTCTCTCTCACGGGGTCTGGGAGCAGAGAGCTGCTGCGGGCCGGGATCCGCGGGTGTGGGACTTCTGGTAAACACAGAACGTGCCCGGTCCTAGAGGAATTCTGCTTCCGTGTGTCCCAAACTCACCAGGCAGCTTTCTTGCAGCAGAAAAGTTGGTCTTACCTGTGGTCCCGAGGCTCAAGTTCGCTCGTGGGGTGCTGCCCACGGGTTCTCTGCAGCGGCAGCCTGGTGTAATTCTTATAGGTCTGCCTTTGTATGTTACTTGACCTTTTCCCCTTACTGCTTTTAATATTCTGTCTTTGTTTTGTACATTTGATATTTTGACTATTATGTGACAGTAAAAATTTCTTTTCTGGTCCAATCCATTTCAAGTTCTGCATGCTTCTTATATGTTTATGGGAATCTCTTTCTTTAGGTTAGGTAAGTTTTCTTCTATAATTTTGTTGAAGGTATTTATTGGCCCTATAAGTTGGGAGACTTCACTATCTTCAATACTTATTATCCTTAGGTTTGATCTTCTCATGTGTCCTGGATTTTCTGGATGTTTTGGGCTAAGAGATTTTTACATTTTACTTTATCTTCAGTGGTTGTGTTGATGCTATCTATGGTATTTTCTGCCCTTGAGATTCTCTCTTCTATCTCTTGTATTCTGTTGGTGATGCTTGCATCTATGACTCCTGATCTCTTCCCTAGGTTTTCTATCTCCAAAGTTGTCTCCCTTATACTTTCTTTATTGTTTCTATTTCCATTTTTAAATCCTGGATGGTTTTGTTCAGTTCCTTCACCTATTTGGTTGTGTTTTCCTGTAATTCTTTAAGGGATTTTTGTGTTTCCTCTTTAAGGCCTCTATTGTTTACTTGTGTTCTCCTGTATTTCTTCAAGGGAGTTATTTGTGTCTTTCTTAAAGTCCTCCATCATCATACAATGTGATTTTATATCCAAATCTTGCTTTTCCAGTATGTTTGGATATCCAGTATTTGCTTTGTTGGGAGAGCTTGACTCTTATGATACCAAGTAGTCCTGGTTTCTGTTGCTTAGGTTCCTGTGCTTGCCCCCTTGCCATCAGGTTGTCTATGGTGTTAGCTTGTCTTGCTGTCTCTGACCATGGTTTGACCCTCCTGTAGGCCTGTGTGTCTGCACTCCTGTAGACCTGTTTTCTATCAGCCACGTCTGGGAAAAGAGAGCTCTGCTCTCAGGTGTGTAGGTGCTCCTGTTGAGTGGCTTTCAGCTCTCTGAAAGAAACCTGAAGGGTCCTGCCTGTCACTGCTCCTAGGTCCCTGTGCCCTGCACTTCTGTGGGCCAGCTCTCTTCCCCACAGGATTTGGGTTCAGGGAGCTGTGTGACCAGTTCAGTTCAGTTCCAGGCACAGGCTGGACCCAGCAGATTCCTGCAGCTGACTGCTCCTATGTTCCTGTGTCCAGAGGCACTGTGCAGTTTCCTCTTGGCCCAGGGATGTGGGAGAGGTGGGAAGAAGTGGAGGTCTGTCCTGCAGTCTCAGGACTGTCTGTACTTCTGGATGTTCAACTCTCTCCCCCTCACAGGATTTGAGTGCAGGGAGCTGTTGGGTCAGTTCAATTCTGATAGTAAATATTTTAACTCATCCCCAGTGAAGAGTATTTCTTGATTTCTCGGCCTCCGTTCATTGCATGGAGTCGTTGTATGGAGTTAAGGCCTCATGAGATTTAGCTCTTCTATGCTAGCATGTTTACTGTTTTTTTTTTCTGCCCATGTTTAGGCAGCCATGTTGGTAAGACCTCATGAGCATAACTCCATTAACATTTCTAGTAGACACAATCTCATAGAACACCTCCTGTTCTCTTGACACAATCTTTCTGGCCCCATCTTCCTGAGGAATTTCCTGAGCCTTAGGTGTAGGACCTGCATTGCATATGGATCAACTGGGGTTGAGCTCTATACAGTCATTTGTTCTCTTCTGTGTTTTAGTAAGTTGTGCATTTCTGAAATAATCTTTTTTCTATTACAAAGAAGAGCTTCTTTGATGAAGGGTGAGAGCTATACTTATCTGTGTGTATAAAGATAAATATTTACAAAACTGTTATGAATTCTGTGGTTTAATAAAGCAGAGGTTTATTAAAAATCCAGGTTACATTATTCCACTAGCCCTGGTAGCTGACTATGTCCTATTAAAGATCTATTGGCTACCAATAAGACATACAAACTGCTATTGCACCTTTAAGATTATTGATGGTTATTGTTGTTGTTTATATGTATTATAGCTCAGTGTACCTTCTCAATACAAATGAACATGCACACGCACATGCAACAATAATTCCCCTCCCCAAACACAGGCAGCAACAATTAAATACAAAGAGGTCATGATTTTGAGAAGAGGGACATGAATGGGAAGGGGTGGGAAGGACAAAGAAACTGCTGTAATTATATGTTAATTTCAAAAGAAAAACATTTAGAGAACTACAAAAACAAATGGTGGTTTACTCTTAAACTTGTATTAGAGTTCAATGTAACCCAGATGTGGGAAATCCATCTCAAATATTTTTCCTTGAAAGAACTTTAGATTTACAGAAAAGTTGAGAGATAATATCAAAAAATCAAAATTACGCTTTATGTGCATCTGGAAATTTTAAATATTTTAGACTTGCTTCCTACTTTACATTTGATGTGTGCATACACAATCCCACATATATACATATTCACATATTTGCATTATTTATTTTTCCAGTCTATTTGATAATACATTGCTTGCATCATGCCCCATTTCCTCATAATACTTGACTGCACTTTCCCTTCCTTCTATGTTATAACTCACATGGCTATGAAATTCAGAGGCAGTAACAGCAGCACAACACTGTGGTGGAGTCTACAGTCATTGGTCTCATTTGTCAGTTGTCTCAGTAAAATTGCTCTATTGCTTATTTTTTCTTTTGTAAAAGATCCAATAGAGAAAAATTATACTGAATGTAATTGTCATGTCTCTTTGTCCCTTTCACTGTAGATCAGTGGATCTCAACCTTCCTAACCTTTAACATAGTTCTTCATGCTGTGGTGAGCCCCCACCAAAGAATTATTTCATTGCTACTTCAGAACTGTAATTTTGCTACTGTTACAGATTGTGATATAAATATCTGATATGTATCCTGAGAGACACAGCCAGAATACAGCAAATACAGAGGCAAATGCCAGCAGCAAACCACTGAACTGAGAATAGGACCCCCGTTGAAGGAATCAGAGAAAGAACTGGAAGAGCTTGAAGGGGCTCGAGACCCCATATGTACAACAATGCCAAGCAACCAGAGCTTCCAGGGACTAAGCCACTACCTAAAGACTATACATGGACTGACCCTGGACTCTGACCTCATAGGTAGCAATGAATATCCTAGTAAGAGCACCAGTGGAAGGGGAAGCACTGGGTCCTGCTAAGACTGAACCCCCAGTGAACTAGACTGTTGGGGGGAGGGCGGCAATGGGGGGAGGGTTGGGAGGGGAACACCCATAAGGAAGGGGAGGGGGAGGGGGATGTTTGCCCGAAAACCAAAGAATAATTATTAAGTATTAAATAAATTAAAAAAAATATCTGATATGTAGGGTAAGTGCTATGAGAGCTACAAAGGGGTTTTGACCCACAGGTTGAGAATTGTTGCTCTAGAACAATTCTTCAGCCTTTCTTTGTCTTGTGTGGAATTGTTGTTTTGAAGAGCACAAGTTGAATGTTAGAAATGCTAAGCATCTTCCATGGAGCAGTCTCCCAAATTTCAATGATTAAAGAAACAATAGAGACAAAATACGAATCTGGGTTTCCCAAAGACTTCTGAACTTTACCCTTTTATTTACTGAAGGATTTTTTTTCAAGTGATTTAACTTTGAGAGAATCTGGCTTCCTTATTAAAGAAAACCCTATGAGTGCTAATTCATTTATTATAGTTCTAATTCTCTTCTTATAGAGATGTTTAATGGAAAGACAAAATAGAACGTTAAAGAGCAAATGTATCACTTAGACCAGGGCATGCTCTCTACAGAGAGCAGCTAAACATGGTGGTAAATACAGCATGTGTAACAGGAGAAGCCAACAGTCTTGAAGATAACTGACTTGCCAGTGGCACCATATCTTTAATCACAAATCCTATGATCATTAAATAAGAAAATGAATCAGTGAATATATATACACATATTCACTTTATGTGTTTTCACATATTTATTATAACTTCAGCATGGTGATGAGACTGCCTCTACGTGATTTTCTCCTGATGTTGAAATTGATGCTAGTTTTTGTCTGAAATTGTTAGAACCCTCAGTAAATTGTCTGTGGAGTGTGGGAAGAATATAGAATAAAATAGAAATAATTTTCCCAAACATGTTCTATAATAAAGTTTTCATTTTGTCATTACAATATTTTATAATACATTAAACTTAACCATAAAATTGTCCTTCATTATAAAAGTTCAGTAGAGGGCTGTGTAATAACCATAACAGGAATTTGCATCCACAGGATCCCAGTAAATGCCTGGTGGCATGGCAACTCACCTTAAATCCCAGTGCAGGGAAGACAAGAGACACCTGCTCCCCTTAGAGAGCTGGCTAGCAAAATTGAATCACAGAATTTGAGTTCAGCTGAGAGACCCCCTGAGTTAAACAGGAGTAATCAAGGAAGATTTCTTACTTCAACTGTGAGGCCTCCATATGCATGTGCATATAGAAGTATGCATGTATATATGCATGTACACAAATACATATATATGCATACACACATATATATGCATGAGCACATATATGCATATGTAACCACACATATATATATACATATATATATACATATTCATACAGATATACATTCATACACACTACACAGATACACACATGAGCAAAAGAATATTATGAAAATAGAGTTTATAGAATAGAGGTCGTTTTTAACACTTGATACACTGCTGGATAAAAGTTTTAAAAATAGGATTTGCCTAAGAATGAATCACACAATTCCATATGGCACTTAACACAGGGTCTGGAGAGAAAGGGGAAAGTGTCTGAAGACCTATGAGTATCTGTCACTGCAAGGAAAAACCAAACATAGAGGTTACCTGATTCTTTGACCAACTTTTGGCTTTTGTGTTTTTACTGAAGATAAAATAATTACAAAGTAATTTCAAGCAGTACTTGGAATTTGTAAATCTTTGGTCTAGACAAAGAGCAATTCTGTTTATTTACAAAATTTATTTACTATGTATGTAGTTTTTCATGAAGATATTTAAAAAGATTTCTTCAAAATCTGTCTGGTAGAACTTGTGATTTCGTTTGTGGAGGAAGTTGTGTCTAGAAGAAATCAACTTTGAAATTAAGACACAGGAGAGAGCTAAATAATTTTGGAAATATTTCTTTCACTTTTTGAATACTATTTTGTTTATATTTAATGAGGAGAGATATTTGGAAACAAGCTGGATATTAGTCACTCACTAACATTTTCCCATTGATCTAAGCAAGAGAGAACCAGGACGTCAAAGAACTGCTTGGAAACAAAGATTCGATAAATACCAACCATCAATCTGACACATTGTACTGCTCAAGGTAGGACAGCAGCCCAGAACTTCTATTAAGATCTAATAGAAAGCCAGACTAGAAAACTACCTCATCGTGAGGAGTGCACTGAATAGCTAGGAATGTGGTGAGAAAGGATGGGTGTACAACTCCATTAGCAAAGGATTATGGGATGCAATAAAGGGTAATAAGAGGAAAGTTTGTGAAGCTACACATACCAAAATAATGACCATCAATGGACTATATTAAGCAATAAAACAGAAATAAATATCCTTGCAAGAAATCTTTGTGGCCATTTTAACCCTGGGGATATTGGCCAGCCAGTCCTAGGCATGGGAATGAGGATGAGCCCCTGTTATTTCTGTGGGGCAGATGCTCCTGTGGGTAATTGTGAAATCACCAGAACTTGTGGTAAGTACTGGCAGTGTAGGAGGTCAAGTCCACCAGGCACAAAGCTGTTTTACAACTTAAGTCCTGTCAGCTGTGGGTGCTACATTGAGCAGCAGTCTGAAATGCAAACTTCTTAAAGACACGTAGATGTTTTGATAGTCGTATGAGAAAAAGATACAGAGAAATGGTGTTGAGTAATGACAGACCTTCAGATGAAAGTCTAGAGAACCTGATGCATCAGGGGCATGACCTCTCCAGGGCTGTATTCACCTCAAGATGTGAACAAAGCTAGATACAAATTTGTATCCATATATACGTCTCTCTCTATATGTGTGTATATGGATGATATACAGGATGATATTACATGTATTTTATTTAATCATTTCCATATTGTTGGGCAGTTAAGCTGTGTTCAAGTATTCAAGAAACCTGTATCCTTGTTGTACTGATCCTTTCTTATTTATTTATGTATGTATTTATTTATATTTGGTCAAAGACACAATCTAGAGTCATCTGGGAAGAGGAAACCCCAGTTGACAAATGGATTCCATTGAATTGATTTGTGGGCATATCTGTGGAGCATTCTTGTTTAATGGTGGATGTGGAAGGACCTGGCCCACTGTGGCTGGTCTACATCTGAGCATGTGGTTCTGGGTTGTATAAATTAGGTAGGTAGCTGATCAAGCCACAGGAAGCAAGCCAGTGAGCAGCATTCCTCCATGATTGCTGCTTCTAGCTCCTGCCAGAGTGCCTGCGGTCTTTCTCCTTTGTGATGAACTGTAAGCCATGAGTCAGATAAGCCCTTTTCTACCCACGTTACTTTCAGTGTTTTGTCAGAGTAACAAAAGCAGTTAACTAGAACAACTGTTTAAAATTTTTAAATGAGTTAGGCATGATGGCACACCAGTAAGTCCAGCAACACTTGGGGGGGGGGGGCAGGGGCAGGTGGAACTTCCTGAATTGAAAACCAGTCTGGTCGGCATAGCAAATTCAAGTTCTAATTGGATCTTGTGTGTCATCTACATTGTTCTAGTAGATCACTATGTCACATATTTAGAGAATAGTTAATTCAGAATAGAGATTACATAGAGATATGTAGTGAATTGAACCACGTGTATCATCACTAATATCGCAAACACAATCTTCAGCAATAATAGAAAATATTAATTATGTCAAATCTCTTTGTAAACACATAATAATAAAAAAACAAAAGAAACTGGATAACAGATATACTTACTCATGAGTGAATAAGATATTGAAACTAGCTAAGGAATTTAAAAGAACTAATATATTCAAGATGAGAGAAAGGGAGTGATTTTAAAGACACTGGTAGTAGAGATTATGGAAATTTATGAAAAAAGAATAAATGAAAATTCTAGAACTGAGAAATGAACTATCTGAAATTAACTCTCTAAATAAATTGCAATATAAACTAAATGTATCAGAACATAGGACTAGAAAACGCAAAGAAACAATCAACAGCAAATATGTGAATTTAAACAGAGAAACAAAATAATAGAAATTATTGGAAAGACTTTTAGACAAGGTAAAAGTCTTTCAGAGCCCCACAAAAACCAGAGAGAGAATGAAACAGAAGAAGCACAAGGGAATTATGGGAGGCAATGAAAGATAATTAAAAGTAACTGCGTGGAAATACATATAGTGTATATACACATATAGTGTTTATAACAACAGTTGATTGGCCAGATTAAGCAATAAAACAGAAATGTTGCTTCAAAAAATTGTACTGCAATTGACCTAGAAACTTCTTCCCTGCTAGCTAGCTTTCAGAGTGCTACGTAGGTGCTATATTAAGGTGTTAACCAGACTTCTGGGGGAGAAAGTCATCAATGGCCTTACCTGGGGCTTGCCCTGCTTCCTCCAATACAACCTGGTAGGTAAGGCTAGCCTATAGTTCCAACAGTAGCTTGATTGCTATGGAGGTTACAAACAGCATTTGATTGCATTTGAGGTCTACTCCATGGGAGAAGATTCACGCCTGGCACTATAAACCTTGTGAAGCCCATGGCTGGGGAGGACATGGACCTTAGGAAGAACCCACTATTGCTTTGCTAAATGAACAAGTTATCAAATTGCCTTTAAATATTTATGCCTACCGGTGAGTGCTGTCTCTGAGCTCACTCAGTCAGAGAGCTTCTTTTTGCAGTGGGTGGTGGTTAATGGTGACTTACAATTGGTCATAGTGCTTAGAACAAGTGACATTTGAGTGCTTGGCTCTAACTGTGACATCTCTAACAACCCCTTATCCCTACCTCAAGGCTCAGGAAACACCATGGAAGAGATGCTGAAAATAATTTAAGAGCCAGAGCATGGGGAGTGCTTCTTAGAAAGTCTGCCTGGACAAGATGTGGTTGCTATAATCATCAACTCACCACAGCTTGGAGTATTTGCCTAAAAACTGCATAAAATCAACTCAGTCAACATTTTAATGTGGGTACTGGTGGGGCTCATGAGGCCTTGCACCTAGATGAAGAGCCATTGGCAGTTGACGGCTGCTATGGGCAGAAGAAGTCATTTTTTCTTTAGGGATGTTGCTGCTGGTGGGTTTTCCTATCTCTGTTAGGTGGATCTCCATCCATACAACTGAGAGCAGCACTGATTGGACTTAGTGGGTCATTACAAATAAGAGGACATAAAAGGACATGAACGTGAGAGCGTTAGTGGGATTGGAGGAGAAAGCTGGAGTAGGTATGATTAGGATGGGATTTGTGAAAATAAGAAATTGCTAAAAAGCGAATGAAACTATTTGTAATGTGGAAACAGAAGAAATAGGTCTTTGAGGTTTCAAATGTAGGATACAAATAATAATTAACATGATACAAAATATGGGAAAGGGCAGTGGAGTTAAAGTATCCTTTGATTTGAAAGTTTGTAAAGATTTGCTAAAATCCATTATTTCATTTAGAATGTAATACATAAAGGATTATATTGTAATTTATAGAGTAAACACCAAGAAATGATCAAAATGTATAGCAGCTTGAGTTGGGTGTGTGGTTAAGAAGCTAGAGTATAAGGTAGCATACACAAAAATGTTGGTCCCATCCTCAGGACCTGCCAAACACATAAACCAGGATGTTGCACATGCCTGTGAGGTAGTTTCATGGGGTGAGGGGTCTGCAGTTCAAGATCATGGAGTGCAGTTGAGTCTGAGCTGTACAAGATCCTGTCTCAAACTCCAAGCCCAAGAATGAACATAAAGCACATACCAAATAAATAAAGAGATCACACAATTTATCCACTATGCTAAATGGTAAGAAACAAATGGACCAAATAGAAACTAGAGATGGTAGCTATCAACTAAAATACATCAGTGATAAATGTTAGATTTAAGAGTACTAAGTATTTTAATTAAGCCCAGGACTGTTACTTTGGAAGAAAGTTACAGTTCCTAACTATATTCTGTCTATGAGACATATGCCTTAAATAGCAGACCAGAAAAGTAGCAAACAAAGCCACACAGAAGGGCAGAGCACACAACCATCAAGCATGGTGAGGGGATGGCTCTATTAATATCAGAGCAGACAGCGAGGCAAGCATCTTCCCTGGAAGCTGAGAAGGTGTGCCAGTTACTACCTTATTGTCTGCCAGCTCCAAACCCACACTCCCCCTGTATTCTGATATTGGAACTGAACTCTGCAGGCTCCATTTCAACGATTCCAGCTGGCTGAAAATTAGCTCTGCTCATGCAGGGTGGGAGAAACCCCCGCAAAGCTGGGAGAGGAAGATGGCCTTTTCCTTCTGCTCTGTTCCCACTAACAGCCAGTGCCTCTGCGTGAAGGGGTCCAGGCACCATCGTCCTCTGGAGTAAGGACTCTCACGGTTCATCAGAGGATACGTGTCCTCTTTGTGAGCATCGGCACAGCCAAGCCACTCTGCTGATTTCAGGGCAAGTAAACTCCATTACAGAGAGTATCCATGACAACTCCACCTTCTTGTAGGAAGCACGAACCTTGCTCTTAAATGAAATCTTTTAACATCCAAGGTTCCTGTTTCTGTCTAAAAATGCTGCAGTCCACCTAGCTGTCTCTCTACCTGTTTAGTAATTAGCAACACCTATTCATTTATTATTTACTATTTAATTATATAAAAGGTATGAACATGCACTTGATGGATTCCAATATGATGTTCTTATATTGTACATATTCTGATAATATTCACTCTATTGCCCTCTCTTTAATTATAAAACTTAAAAGCTATTGCGTGTGTGTGTGTGTGTGTGTGTGTGTGCTCACACACATGTGTCCCACACAGTGCTTGCAAAGGCCAGAGAACAACCCTTAGGAGTCAGTTCTCTTCTCCCATCATGAGGGTCTCTGAGATGAAAGCTGGTTGTCAGGCTTTGTGGGAAGCACCTTTACCAGCTGACTTATCTCACCACCTCCTATCTCTCATATTTCTCTCCCACCCCTGCTGTTCTATTTCCTATTCCCAAATAGCCTCCCCCATTCTGCTTTTTGCTATTTATTTATTTATTTATTTATTTGCAACTAAATGAACTTTATTAGAATACTTAAAGAAGGATGGGGAGAGGTTTCTTTACAGGAGTAAAACTTAAAATGGCTAACCAACTAAAGAAAACTCTTGGCCCTCCTTATCAGCCTTGAACTGTGTATAAATCCTCAGCCAGGGATTGGGTTTTGTGAACTCCTCTATCCTGAATGACAGGATGCTAATGGGCCTAAAGCTGGGTAGACCTTTTGCAGTCAGTCACAGCTACTGTAAGTTCAAGTGCACCAGAGTATGCCATGTTAGGTGGTCAGCGTTAACAAGACTTCAGTGTAGATAAGTTTGGAATCTGTCTCCTGATTCTACCTTACTGGGCATGGCATGTTTTATTTTGAGATGAGGATGAGCCAAGGAGGGAAAAATCACTGCTTTAAATTGGTACTGTTAACACCATGGCTTTAAAAATACACAAAGCCAACATTTTTTTAAAAGGGAGAAATTGACAAGTTTCCAATCATAGTGGGAAATACAATGCATGCTCTTCAATAGCTTGGAGGAGAAAGAAAGGGGAACGTAAAGAGGCAGGGCCAGGTTAGGGTGGGGAGCTCTGTGCTAAACAGGCACAAACCTGACTTAGCACCTGGAAGTTTGCATCAAAGATTAATACAATGTGCATCTTTTCAAGTACATCTGAAGTCTTCACCAGGACTGGTTATGCCTCGCTCATGAGCAAAAAGGCAGCAAATTTAAAATTTATATTTTATATATGGAAGGCCAGGAACTGCCCTGTTAATGTTGAAAGAATAAATAAATCTGGACAACTTAAAACAGCCAGAGTCCAGGAGCTGGCACGAATCTTGTGGTGGCTATTAGGGCAGCCTTTGATGCAAGGATAAATAGCCCTACTGTCGAACAGAATAGAAAGCCCAGAAATAGGTTTACACATAAATGGTCACTTCCTTTGAGATGAGGTGCTCTGGCAGAATTGTGATGTTTAAAATAAGTGTTGCTAGCCTTAGGGAAAATAGAGAAAAAGTGAATTTTTACTTCAAATTTGCATAAAAATTACTCAAGATAGCGACAGCAAATGTATTGGAAAACTCTAGGTAAAAAGACTATTCACATTGTTAGAAGACAGTGAAGCATTTTCATGGCTAGGGCAGAGAAGGATTTCTTATATTTTTGGTTGTGAGCCTAGCCTTTAACGGCTGAGCCATCTCTCCAGCCCAGAGAAGGATTTCTTAGGCAACACCTAAACAACAAATTCCGAGATTTTATGAGTACAAATGGAGCACCTCTAATCTGAAAATCCCAATGCTGAAGCCTAAAACTCTTCATATTCTGAAGCTTAAGGAGGCTTGACGAGATGTAATAAGTGGAAAGTTATGCATGCGACAGTCAGACGTGGTCAAATGTAAGGACATTAAGAAGACTCTACAGTTAAAGGTGTGTGTACAGCAATGTAACACATGGGCAAAGTCGAAATCCTCCGGTGGTCAACTATGCCTATATCCATATCTTCTGTGTAAATACCACAAACCAAAAAGTAAACCTGTGTGTTTTTGGACAAGAGCTACGGAACCTGTAATGATTCTTCTTTACCAAAATTCACCATTGGACGATGAAAGGGCAATTCTCCGACCAGGGCAAGTATCTTACCACTTGTGCCTGACATGGAGTCATACCTGGCATCTACAAAGAACTCCTACCGATCAGCATCCAAAAGGCAGATGACCCAGTGTGGAATGATCCCCAAATATTAATAGGAATGCCAAGAAAGGGAACATCTAAATGACCAGTAAATGTCCAGAAAGTCTATCAGTTTCATTAATCAACAACAGGAAACACGAGTTGAAATTAGAGACCTATAACCACGACAAATCCATCTCAATGATTATAGTTAAAATGATAGACATTGGTTGGTTTAGTAAGGTTACAGTGTACTACATCACTCACACGAGCAGCTATGAACATAAACTGGTATCACCAATTCGGAAATACTTTTAGTTTATGGACATCACAAAGTGTCTATTATGTGCTGTTTAAAAGGTTTACATTAGCAAATGGTCAGTCATGCCAGGTTGAAGTTTTGGGACCTAAAGGTGAGGGAGAAACCATTTCTCTATCAGTGCCAGTCATTGTGCAGGGTTAGAAAGGAGAGTGTCTGAGATTTTTTTTCCTAATATCCACTTATCAGTGAATACATATATGAGTGTTCTTTTTGTGACTGGTTACCTCACTCAGGATGATATTTCCTAGTTCCATCCATTTGCCTAAGAATTTCATAGCTGAGTAGTACTCCATCGTATAAATGAACCATAAGTTCCGTATCCATTGCTCTGTTGAGGGGCATCTGGGTTGTTTCAGCTTCTGACTATTATAAATAAGGCTTCTATGAACATAGTGGAGCATGTATCTTTGTTGTATGTTGGAGCATCATTTGGGTATATGCCCAGAAGTGGTATAGCTGGGTCCTCAGGTACCCATGTCCAATTTTCTGAGGAACCTCTAGACTGATTTCCAGAGTGTTTGTACCAGTTTGCAATCCTACCAGCAATGGAGGAGTGTTCCTCTTTTTCCACATCCTCACCAGCATCTGTTGTCACCTGAGTCTTTGATCTTAGCCATTCTGACTGGTGTGAGGTGGAATCTCAGGGTCATTTTGATTTGCATTTCCCTGATGACTAAGGAGGTTGAAGATTTCTTTAGATGCCTCTCAGCCATTTGAGATTCCTCAGTTGAGAATATTCCAAATACCCATGATACAACTCACAGATTGTATGAAACTCACGAAGAAGGAAGACCAAAGTGTGAATACTTCAGTCTTACTTAGAAGGGGGAACAAAATAATCATGGGAGACAGAGGGAGGGAGAGATCTGGGAGGGAGAGGGAAGGGAGGGAAAAAGGTGGCAAGAATCAGGTATGGGAGGAGACAGAGAAGTACAGAGAAGTTGCCTGTTAAGCCTGCCCCAGGAAATTGAAAGGAGGTATGTAGCAGTGGGGGATGGGAACTGGAGTAACCACCAGAAAGTCCCAGATGCCAGGAAATTATGAGGCTTCCAGGACCCAATGGAAATGACATTAGCTGAAATACCCACCCCCCACAATTCTCCCCCAAAAGGGAGAGAGAACCTGTAGAGACCATATTCAGAGGTTAGGCACAGCCTTTGTTTGAGGGATGGGGTCACCTACTCATCTCAAAAATATTTACATAGACTTGTTCCTGTCTAAAGGAAATGCACGGATAAAGATTAAGCAGAGACCGAAGGAAAGGCCATCCAGAGACTGCCCCACCCAGGGATCCATCCCATCTGCAGACACCAAACCTAGATACTATTGCTGATGCTAAGGAACACTTGCTGACAGGAGCCTGGTATGGCTGTCCCCTGAGAGGCTCTGCCAGACCCTGACCAATACAGATGCGGATACATGTAGCCAATCATACTACTGAATGCAGGGACCCCAATGGAGGAGTTAGGGAAAGGACTGAAGGAGCTGAAGGGGTTTGCAACCCCATAGGGAGAACAACAATATCAACCAACCAGACACCCCACGCCCCCTACCTCCCCGCCCAGAGCTCACAGGGACTAAACCACCAACCAAAGAGTACCATGGAGCGACCCATGGCTCCAGGTGCACATGTAGGAGAGGATTCCGTTGCCTGTCCTTATAAGGCCCTTGGTTCTGTGCAGACTTCATACCCCAATATAGTGGAGTGCTCTGGTGGGAGTGGGTGGGTACAGGAGCTCCCTCATAGAAGCTGGGGGGTGAGAAGGGGGGAAGAGGGAGTTCACAAAGGGGAAACTGGGGAGGGGGATAACATTTGAAATATAAATAAATAAAATAACCAATAAGGAAAAAGGAAGGGAAGGTGTCACAATGAATCCTGTAAGGACCAGAAAGAACAGTGGCACTAGGCCTCCTCACAATCTGGAAGTGATGGGGTTTCTCCTCCCAGTGTATTGAGGAGGATGAATATAATAGCCACTTGGGAAGAAATACAGAATTGAAGTGGCTGTGTGTGTGTGTGTGTGTGTGTGTGTGTGTGTGTGTGTGTGTGTGTGTGTGTGTGTATGTTGCATGCATTTATGCCTGTGTGCTGCCCTATGTCTGGTATTCATAAAGCCTGAACCTTGCATAGGATACTTTGGAACCATGGTTTTAGACAGTTTTGAGCTACCATATGGTGCTGGGAATTGAACTTGGGTGCCCTGCTACAAGAGGCAGTGCTCTTACCTGTGGAGTCATCTCTCTGACCCCATCAGTTAGGGATTATGTCATGACCATGTTCTCTGTAATTGTAATGTTTTAACAGTACCTCTCCCCAATTCCATCGAAACACAAATGGAGCATCCAAAGTCTACCCGATGCATTTTAATATAAAAATCAGTTATCTGTCTCTGCTGTCCTTTTGACCTGCACAGTAAGTTGCCTGTCAAGCCTACCCCAGACACCAGCAGTGCTGTCATGAGACAGAGATGAAACAGGACTGGGAGTGACTTTTCACTTCTCCCTTCTTCCCCCAAATTCGTCCCTTTGTTCCTGATAGCACAGCATGGCTCTGAAAACCTGGAGGAAGGAAAGGGGGCTGAGAAGAAGTGAGGTTGGAGAGAAATGGAACTCGCCATTGAAAGATCAGAACAAAGCCTGAAGGAACTGGGAAGGTATTCACTGATTCTGGTCATCTAAATTCTGTGGCAACAGACAGCTGTCATAGCATCAAGATCCATCCAGGACAAGAGCTGTGGGAGAAAAATGAGAGCAGAGGTGCTAACTGCCACTGAAAATACTCCTGTGGGTGGCTAAAACAGGACTGGTCAAAACAACACAAAACAGAACCTGTCTGGACCGTGGAAAAGACTTCCATACAGACTCTGTGGGGTCGAATGGTGTCAACTCTAATGCACACATCCCTCCACTCAATCTAGGAGCAGGTTCCTGTGTAGAGACTATGTAGCTGCTAATGACTCTGGTGACCGTAAAGGATGAAGGATTACCGAAAGACCTGACCTTCCACGAGCCTCTAAGCAAGCCTGAGAGGCTTAGCTAAGAGACTCACATGATCTGTGTTTCTCCCTGTGAGCCAACATGGAACTCACTGGATTATTCCAGTTCTTATTGTCTACACTTTATGTTCAAGCTTCCAAATGTCTGTTCAACAGGCCTGGGATGCAGTCATTATATAGTAGTTTTGCAGACGAATCCATATTAACACAATCACGTGGATTTCTAACAAGTTAATAACGCACATTTATTATTATTATTATTTTTTTGTTCAGCGGATGACAATGCAATGCCTTCTCTGGCTGTATCTTAAGTGGTCTTTAAAGACCGTGTTGGATTCTTCCGCCTGAGTGCTGCCTAATAGGAGTTTAAGTGAGAAGTGGTGGGTGAGCATCGGAGCAGTCATGCATGGGAAATCAGATGAACACTCACAATGCGGAATTTCCTACGGTAAGCTATTCTAGCAGAGAGACTCAGGCCCGTGTTCAGTGCCAGAAACTTCGCAACTGTCCTGTCCAGCTTTTGTCCTCATGAGGAACAAGCTAAAGGTGTCTGAGGAAATGTAATGTGGTATTTTCAAAGAGAGAGAGAGAGAGAGAGAGAGAGAGAGCATGTCTTCTTGTAGAAAGAAATTAATCTCCTTGAATTTAGATTGTATATACCAGTGCTTACTCTAAGACATGTGTGTACAACTTAAGGTAATCCAAACAAACAAGATGGGACGACTAAGGGACCCGCGGGAAGGAACTGAAATCAGGAACTTTGATTTCTATTCAGTGACTGCACTGCTCATCTCCCCGAAGCACTTTCTTTTAAATGGTCCACTTAAAACCATATCAATTTTCCACTCGTCATGCAATTCTAGACTATAGCAGCAACTTCAGCTTCAGCTTCTCCCAATTAAGGTGAAAGGGATGCATTCTAACACTTCTCCTGCATCAAGTAAGCTCAATTACCTTCCGAGCCTGCCCAAATTGTGAAATACTAGTGGTTCAAAAACCTGCCAGTCCTGCACATTACAGGACAGGTACACATAGCTTCACACAGACCTGTATGGTGTGGAGGCAGACCCGGGTCTTTGCCCCCCTTCCAGGCCATTCTTTTTTAACAGTCCTGTCATATGGAGGATTTGGAACAGTGCTGTCAAGAGTCAGGCTGTGCGCTTCCGCCTCCTCATCTACAAAACAGGTTAAGGGCAGTCTCAGCCTCACGTGTGAGAACAGAGGAGGGTTATCTGATAACAGTAATAAATGTTGCCTATTATTTTATCATGATTGTTATTTTTATTATTTGTGTTATTATTGCTCAGCAATTCCTTAAAGATTAGACAATTAGGGAGCGTTCCTCACACTGGACAGATGGCTCGTGCTCATTTATCATGTGCATTTTGAAATTTAGCCAGAGCTGTGATAAGTTATAGTCTCCATTCTGGCAATCTTTAAGCCAGACTGCTATAATATTTTATTTTACAACATCCTTGAAAAAAATTCAGCGAGGCTGTTTATGGGTGCAAAATGTTACAACTTCAATGCTACTTTCCAAGGAGATGACTCAATATATCCTAGACTACTTGAGAGACAATATTCTGGGCTCCCCGACGTAAAGGGCTTTAAAAGCCTCGTGCATATGGTGTTTGATCACTTTTCCTACCCCGACTTTCCACTGTTGGGGTGCCTTGTCATCTGTTTGGAACCCACGTGTCACATAAAAGAAGAATAAGAAGGAAAAAAAACCCCAGCCTATCGTTGAATTCTGCATAAAAGGGAGATGGCATTAAACACTGCATCTCAGTTAAGGCAACCCAGACAAGATGGGGCAACTAAGGGGCTCACGGGTTAGGTTGAGACTGGGAGGTCATTTCAAGGTCACCCGACCCATGCTTTCTGCTTTCTTGGTGCCTGTCTGCTAGGTTTGAATCACTGTAAGGTGCTGCCTTCCCTGTTGAGAAGAACAACCCACAAACAATCTCTCTCATTCCTCTCAATAAATTTGCTCTTGAAAATGAAATACATGTATTCAACGCGTCTTGATCATATCCGCCCACAGCCATCCCCTCTCTGCGCCTCTCCCTTGCTTGTGTTACAGCACGCCTCCCTCCCAACATTGCTCCTCCTTTTTTGTTAGAATACCCTGTCTTATGAGTGCAATCTGTGTACTCATGGGCTGAGGGCACTCACTAGGGCTTGGGTAGCTCACCATTTTGAAGCTACCACCTCAAGTGTGACTCTCGTCATTATCTGTGGGTAAGAAGAAAAAAATATATCGTCTTTTTATCCCTCTTGAATGGCTTTTAAAATCTCTTTGAAAATGACCAGCTGGGAAGAATTTGCCATTCGGTTATAATAACACAGATGAATAACAGACTGAACAATGCGGGATATATCCTTCAGTAGAAAGTTCAGTTGTGGAACAAAAACAATGTCTCAGTTCAGTTCGATGATGTTTGTGTTGCTCACCATGGCAACCGGTGAAGTTAGGCAATCCTGCACACTTCCAGAAGCGCTTTGGATACTTTTGGTGTGTGTGTGTGTGTGTGTGTGTGTGTGTGTGTGTTTGTGTGTGTGTGTGTGTGTGTGTGTGTGTTTGTGTGTGTGGGAGAGAGAGAGAGAAGAGAGAGAGGGGAGAGAGGGGGAGAGAGAGAGAGAGAGAGAGAGAGAGAGAGAGGGGAGGCAACAGCCTGTATCCCCTTTTCCCACATCAGCAGCAGCTTTTCAGACTGCCCATTGTGTGCCAGGCATGCCAGGATAATGGCATGGTCTCTAGCAGTGACAGAACTGCAGCCAGGCAGTCTGAAGTGCTCCAACCTCTCTCTTACTTCTAGTGCTTTCTCCTATCTTCAATGTTTCCTTACAAGAATTCTTGAGCCTCTGTCACATGTGAAGGAAACCTGAAAAACCTCATGGTGGCAGAAAGCAGTCATACCATCATAGTACACGAGAAAGAGAGCCTCCTGCATCCAAGCTCTCCAGGGAGTGTGTGACATTAAAGCTCACTTTAGCCCTTCAGTATGTATAACATTAAATCAAAAGGGGCCATACAAAATTATTTATCAGCCCATGTGACATTTTTTCAAGCACTTCAAATTAGCAGCTTTACTAAAATGACAAGCACCCCCCTAGTGTTTCAAAAGGAGACCTTTACTGATGCCTATAAATATTTTATTGGTAAAGAATATGAAATGTAAGTTGTATTAAATAAGGATTTAAAACTGTTTTTCACTGCTCAGGCTGAACCACCTCTGACTGAAAGTGCTCTGTGATGGGTGTTCATTCATTCAGTCTAATCAGTAACGTTTCATGCTGGGCACATCAGGATATATAAGATGCCATGGTTTCTGCTTAGATAAGCAGTTTTCAAACTGTGGGTCTCAGACCCTTTGGGGTTTAGGTAACCCTTTCACAGGGGCCAGATATCAGATAACATGCTTATCAGGTATTTACAGTACAATTCATGACTGTAGTAGCAAATCTACAGTTGCGGACTGGTAGCTAAAGTAATTTCTTATTTCTTATGGTGGGGGTCACCACTACACGAGGAACTATATTAAAGGGTCCCAGTAGTAGGAAGTTTTGGAAGCATGGGCTTAGATTGACCTTCATACAGTTTGTGTGTGTGTGTGTGTGTGTGTGTGTGTGTGTGTGTGTGTGTAAGCATCCATTCCATAGGTACATCCACATATCTACCTGGTTTCACTCTGCTTCAAGCTGGTTTCGAATTCACTACATGAGTGTTCCCAGGCTGGCCTCAAACCTTAATAATTCTCTTGGATCACCCTCCCAAGAGCAAAGGTTACATGCAGAGCAATCATGCCCGGCTTAAAGCTAATATCTTCAATTCATAGCGATATCGAGCACAGAATAACAAGGTCTGTACCACAAATGATAAAAGCCAGAGCGCGGCAGCCATCAACTCCTATAGGGCCAGATGTTCTCAATTCATACTGGTTATTAAGGAGTAGCAGTTAGAATAAAAGAAAATGAAAATAGAAAAACCCTCTTAACTCCTGAAAGTGAATAGGCTCTAGCTTTTTTTTTTTTTTTTTGTTTCAGTGGGATGAAAACAGAAAGAGACTATATCCCCTTTGGTGAGCAAGGCTAAGGGTTGCTAAACAAGGGATCGGTTTAGAACCTATCTTCTAACTGCTTACGGAGGTAAGGATTGTCCACGAGCAATATTTCTTCGTTTCCCATTCTGCATGAGAAGTTAGGGAGCAGGTCTAAGTTCTTGTTGCTGCTCAAGCTTCCCCTACAGCCACCCTTTTTTCCTACACCAAGCCTGCCAACTGCTTTGTTCTTAGGGTTATAGCATCCTCTTCCTACCTGTGTGGTTCAGGTCGGATTTGCTGAGTGCCTACCAGCTACAGCATCTGTCGATTCAACCGTCCCAATCCCAGGCCAACTTACTGTGGAGCTTCAGACGGCTCTTAGGAATAAAAACCGACCAGCCACGTGGCCCCGCCCATTTACCAGACTACACGTCTCCAGGCTCCACCCACCATGTGGGAGCTACTGGCCCCTCCCCAGCCTTCTGTCTGTATTTGCCTGTTAGTGTGTTCTAAAATTAATGCAGGCAGGAAAATAATGTAGAAGGTCTTTGCCCCACCTTTTAATAGCTAAGAAGCTATTGGCACTTAGTTCATTACAGGCGAGGAGGAATCAGTTTTCTTCAGAGACCCATGTTCCCATAGGTGCTCCTAAGACAGCAGCAAGTAGACTTACAAATTCAATGAAGGGAAAAGAGGGGGTGGTGGTGGTGGTGGTGACAAAAGAGGAACAAGAGGGACTACAGAGGACGGAATGGGTCTGATAGATCAAAACTCACCATATGCGTTCATATTCAAACCATTTTCAAACCATACAAAAAGGGAAAACAATTCGGAAGAGAGAAATGTGTCCAGAAAAAAAGAATTACCTGAGAAACATTAAGAACATTTTGCTATATATATTTGGTTATATAAAACGAGTGCCCCTTCTGTTCTCTTACTGACATACAGCTACACTCACTTACATATATATTATATACATAAATATACTTTATACAATTTTGCATGCCCTTTACTTTTTTAAATAAAGAACGTTTATTTATTCTGTGTATGTTTATGTGGGTGCATAAACGTGTGGCTCTGTCAGAGGACGACTTGGAAATTGGTTCTCTCTTTCCCCATGCAGATTTCTGGGATTGAACTCACCAGGCTTGGCAGTAAGTACATTCACGCATTGGTTCACCTCACGGGTCTATATTTTCTTTCTTAAAGAAAAATGCCCTTAAACTTTTTACTCTATCCATATGTGGTTTATGGATCATATCTATAGACTAAAACCAAACATTTAATAAAAGAATTACTTTGTACCTTACACTTTATATGTTTGTATGTGTTTTTGTGTGTATGTATCCGTAGGTTCGTGTGTGTGTTTGTGCATGGGTGTATGTGCTTGTGCATGTGTGTGTGCAAGTGTGTGCATGTGTGCATGTGTGTGTGTGCACTTGTGCTTGTGTCTGTGCATATGAAGACTGAAGACAACCTTGGGTCTCATTTCTTAGGATCAACCCATCTTGCTTTTTGTGACAAGGTCTCTCACTGTTTACTGGGACTTGTCCGGCTAGACTATCAGGACAACAAGTGTCAGGGATCCATCTTTTTTTGACCTCCCCAGCACTGGCATTACAAGTGTACTCTACCATGATCTGCTGTTTAATGTCAGTTATAGAAACCAAACTCAGGTCCTTTTGCTTGGAATTTATGACTTAACAGACTCCTTCCCAGCCCCTTACAGTGTATGAAGAAGATCATTATTCATATATGTCCTGTGTAGTCCTAAGAACTGCACCTTTTTCCTGACTATTCCTGGCTGTGTAGCGATCATCCTTCTGCTTTTCTCTATGATTTTAGGATTCCTGTGTCTCACCTGATGGAAAGATGGCATATGAACAACAAAACCCAAAAACTGCACATGTGCTTAGTGATTTATCACCAAATGAAGCCAGCTCTGACTCCGATAAAGGTGTGACAATATCCCTAGCACAGGAAGCCTTTAATCAGCCCTTGGGGCCGGAGAGATGGCTCAGTGTACCTGCGTTGCTCTTCCAGAGGTCCTGAGTTCAATTCCCAGCAACCACCTGTAATGGGCATCCAATGCCCTCTTCTGGTGTGTCTGAAGACAGTGACAATATACTCATATACGTGATATAAATAAATCTTTAATCAGTGCCTATTCTCCATATTCTTGAGATAGCCACACTGTAATGTAGTTTAGCCTGCTTATAAACTTTATGAAAACTTGACCAAGGTTTCATTGTTTCATCCTGCCATTGATCATGGTCACTGTCTACAAATTATTCTCAAGTGATTGACAAATTTTTCTTCTTAGGGTAAAAGGGTCTACAATTGACCCAGTTTCACCTTGGCTCTGTGTTAGGCATGCATCTTAAGGTGAGATGGAAGGTTCATTTGGGATGAAGGGTCAAAAGGGGTGAGATGTCCCAAACCTCTGCTGGTTCCTAAGCTTGTCTGTTAACTCTTGTTACAGTCTTCCTATTAGCTCACCTCAGCTACTATTTTAATGTACAGATCTCAATGCCTTCAAGACTCCAACTCTACTAAATGTTTTTAACATAGGAAACAACTTTGAAAGTATCCACTGTTGGCAGCACAGAGATGAAGGTCACTGGTAGGTTGCTCATGCCCCAGCAGAAGTCTCTGTAGTCTCTCTTTCTCCCTCCCCTGACTCTCTCTCCTTCTCTCTCTCTCTCTCTCTCTCTCTCTCTCTCTCTCTCTCTCTGCATCTATCCTTTTCAGTAATCTATGCATTTAGTTTTTCTTCAGCTAACCCATTGCACTGGTCACTACAGCATGAAAACATACCTTAAGTTCAGGTACCACATATCTCTCAACTTTCCTTTTCTTTTTAGAAATTATTTATTATGTTCTACTTTTTAATTTTTTTATTTAATGTTAGAATCAGCTTTCCTGTTTCCACGACAAAAATCTTGCTAGAATCTTTGTTGTAATTTGTTAGTCTATCTACAGAGCTGTCTGGTAAAACTGACACCCTAACCAATGGCCTTCAATCTACTACTATTCTGTATTTCCATATTTAATCAGACCTTTGATTGTTCTCATCATCAAGTTGGTATACAGTTTTTACACATATTTTGTAAAACTTACACCTAAGCTGTTCATATTTTTAATGCTTTTAAAAATTCAATTTTTCCTAAATATTTTCTTTTCCAGTGGCTCCTTATTACTCTACAAAATGTATCTGAACTTTTTTTTTATTCTGGTATCTTGCCAAACAGTACTAGAACCTCTTTTGTTTTTTTTTTTTTTTTTTATTAACTTGAGTATTTCTTATATACATTTCGAGTGTTATTCCCTTTCCCGGTTTCCGGGCAAACATCCCCCTCCCCCCTCCCCTTCCTTATGGGTGTTCCCCTCCCAACCCTCCCCCCATTGCCGCCCTCCCCCCATAGACTAGTTCACTGGGGGTTCAGTCTTAGCAGGACCCAGGGCTTCCCCTTCCACTGGTGCTCTTACTAGGGTATTCATTGCTACCTATGGGGTCAGAGTCCAGGATCAGTCCATGTATAGTCTTTACGTAGTGGCTTAGTCCCTGGAAGCTCTGGTTGCTTGGCCTTGTTGTACTTTTGGGGTCTCGAGCCCCTTCAAGCTCTTCCAGTTCTTTCTCTGATTCCTTCAATAGGAGACCTATTCTCAGTTCAGTGGTTTGCTGCTGGCATTCGCCTCTATATTTGCTGTATTCTGGCTGTGTCTCTCAGGAGCGATCTACATCCGGCTTCTGTCGGTCTGCACTTCTTTGCTTCATCCATCTTGTCTAATTGGGTGGCTGTATATGTATGGGCCACATGTGGGGCAGGCTCTGAATGGGTGTTCCTTCAGTCTCTGTTTTAATCTTTGCCTCTCCCTTCCCTGCCAAGGGTATTCTTTTTCCTCATTTAAAGAAGGAGTGAAGCATTCACATTTTGATCATCCGTCTTGAGTTTCGTTTGTTCTAGGGATCTAGGGTAATTCAAGCATTTGGGCTAATAGCCACTTATCAATGAGTGCATACCATGTATGTCTTTCTGTGATTGGGTTAGCTCACTCAGGATGATATTCTCCAGTTCCAACCATTTGCCTACGAATTTCATAAACTCGTTGTTTTTGATAGCTGAGTAATATTCCATTGTGTAGATGTACCACATTTTCTGTATCCATTCCTCTGTTGAAGGGCATCTGGGTTCTTTCCATTTTCTGGCTATTATAAATAAGGCTGCGATGAACATAGTGGAGCACGTGTCTCTTTTATATGTTGAGGCATCTTTTGGGTATATGCCCAAGAGAGGTATAGCTGGATCCTCAGGCAGTTCAATGTCCAATTTTCTGAGGAACCTCCAGACTGATTTCCAGAATGGTTTTACCAGTCTGCAATCCCACCAACAATGGAGGAGTGTTCCTCTTTCTCCACATCCTCGCCAGCATCTGCTGTCACCTGAGTTTTTGATCTTAGCCAATCGCACTGGTGTGAGGTGAAATCTCAGGGTTGTTTTGATTTGCATTTCCCTTATGACTAAAGATGTTGAACATTTCTTTAGGTGTTTCTCAGCCATTCGGCATTCCTCAGCTGTGAATTCTTTGTTTAGCTCTGAACCCCATTTTTTAATAGGGTTATTTGTCTCCCTGCGGTCTAACTTCTTGAGTTCTTTGTATATTTTGGATATAAGGCCTCTATCTGTTGTAGGATTGGTAAAGATCTTTTCCCAATCTGTTGGTTGCCGTTTTGTCCTAACCACAGTGTCCTTTGCCTTACAGAAGCTTTGCAGTTTTATGAGATCCCATTTGTCGATTCTTGATCTTAGAGCATAAGCCATTGGTGTTTTGTTCAGGAAATTTTTCCCAGTGCCCATGTGTTCCAGATGCTTCCCTAGTTTTTCTTCTATTAGTTTGAGTGTGTCTGGTTTGATGTGGAGGTCCTTGATCCACTTGGACTTAAGCTTTGTACAGGGTGATAAGCATGGATCAATCTGCATTATTCTACATGTTGCCCTCCAGTTGAACCAGCACCATTTGCTGAAAATGCTATCTTTTTTCCATTGGATGGTTTTGGCTCCTTTGTCAAAAATCAAGTGACCATAGGTGTGTGGGTTCATTTCTGGGTCTTCAATTCTATTCCATTGGTCTATCTGTCTGTCTCTGTACCAATACCATGCAGTTTTTATCACTATTGCTCTGTAATACTGCTTGAGATCAGGGATAGTGATTCCCCCTGAAGTCCTTTTATTGTTGAGGATAGCTTTAGCTATCCTGGGTTTTTTGTTATTCCAGATGAATATGCAAATTGTTCTGTCTAACTCTTTGAAGAATTGGATTGGTATTTTGATGGGGATTGCATTGAATCTGTAGATTGCTTTTGGTAAAATGGCCTTTTTTACTATATTAATCCTGCCAATCCATGAGCATGGGAGATCTTTCCATCTTCTGAGGTCTTCTTCAATTTCTTTCCTCAGTGTCTTGAAGTTCTTATTGTACAGATCTTTTACTTGCTTGGTTAAAGTCACACCGAGGTACTTTATATTATTTGGGTCTATTATGAAGGGTGTCGGTCTTCCTGGTTGCTGCCGCTGCAGAGAGCCCCTGGGCAGCACCCCACGAGCGAACTTGAGCCTCGGGACCACAGGTAAGACCAAATTTTCTGCTGCAAGAAAGCTGCCTGGTGAGCTTGGGACACACGGAAGCAGAATTTCTCTAGAACCGGGCACGTTCTGTGTTTACCGGAAGTCCCACACCCGCGGATCCCGGCCCGCAGCAGCTCTCTGCTCCCAGACCCGGTGAGAGAGAGTCCCAACCGCCTGGTCAGGTGGGCACTCCTGAGGCTGCAGAGCGGAAGAGACCACCAACACTGCTCACCCCTGCCCACATCCCTGGCCCAAGAGGAAACTGTATAAGGCCTCTGGGCTCCCGTGGGGGAGGGCCCAGGAGCGGCAGGACCCCTGCCACAGACACCGCCGGACCCTGAAGGAAACAAACCGGATAAACAGTTCTCTGCACCCAAATCCCGTGGGAGGGAGAGCTAAACGTTCAGAGAGGCAGACAGGCCTGGGAAACCAGAAGAGACTGCTCCCTGCACACACATCTCGGACGCCAGAGGAAAAAGCCAAAGACCATCTGGAACCCTGGTGCACTGAAGCTCCCGGAAGGGGCGGCACAGGTCTTCCTGGTTGCTGCCGCTGCAGAGAGCCCCTGGGCAGCACCCCACGAGCGAACTTGAGCCTCGGGACCACAGGTAAGACCAAATTTTCTGCTGCAAGAAAGCTGCCTGGTGAGCTTGGGACACACGGAAGCAGAATTTCTCTAGAACCGGGCACGTTCTGTGTTTACCGGAAGTCCCACACCCGCGGATCCCGGCCCGCAGCAGCTCTCTGCTCCCAGACCCGGTGAGAGAGAGACCCAACCGCCTGGTCAGGTGGGCACTCCTGAGGCTGCAGAGCAGAAGAGACCACCAACACTGCTCACCCCTGCCCACATCCCTGGCCCAAGAGGAAACTGTATAAGGCCTCTGGGCTCCCGTGGGGGAGGGCCCAGGAGCGGCAGGACCCCTGCCACAGACACCGCCGGACCCTGAAGGAAACAGACCGGATAAACAGTTCTCTGCACCCAAATCCCGTGGGAGGGAGAGCTAAACCTTCAGAGAGGCAGACAGGCCTGGGAAACCAGAAGAGACTGCTCCCTGCACACACATCTCGGACGCCAGAGGAAAAAGCCAAAGACCATCTGGAACCCGGGTGCACTGAAGCTCCCGGAAGGGGCGGCACAGGTCTTCCTGGTTGCTGCCGCTGCAGAGAGCCCCTGGGCAGCACCCCACGAGCGAACTTGAGCCTCGGGACCACAGGTAAGACCAAATTTTCTGCTGCAAGAAAGCTGCCTGGTGAACTCAAGACACAGGCCCACAGGAACAGCTGAAGACCTGTAGAGAGGAAAAACTACACGCCCGAAAGCAGAACACTCTGTCCCCATAACTGACTGAAAGAGAGGAAAACAGGTCTACAGCACTCCTGACACACAGGCTTATAGGACAGTCTAGCCACTGTCAGAAATAGCAGAACAAAGTAACACTAGAGATAATCTGATGGCGAGAGGCAAGCGCAGGAACCCAAGCAACAGAAACCAAGACTACATGCCATCATCGGAGCCCAATTCTCCCACCAAAACAAACATGGAATATCCAAACACACCAGAAAAGCAAGATCTAGTTTCAAAATCATATTTGATCATGATGCTGGAGGACTTCAGGAAAGACCTGAACACACTTAGGGAAGCACAGGAAAACATTAATAAACAAGTAAAAGCCTACAGAGAGGAATCGCAAAAATCCCTGAAAGAATTCCAGGAAAACACAATCAAACAGTTGAAGGAATTAAAAATGGAAATAGAACCAATCAAGAAAGAACACATGGAAACAACCCTGGATATAGAAAACCAAAAGAAGAGACAAGGAGCTGTAGATACAAGCTTCACCAACAGAATACAAGAGATGGAAGAGAGAATCTCAGGAGCAGAAGATTCCATAGAAATCATTGACTCAACTGTCAAAGATAATGTAAAGCGGAAAAAGCTACTGGTCCAAAACATACAGGAAATCCAGGACTCAATGAGAAGATCAAACCTAAGGATAATAGGTATAGAAGAGAGTGAAGACTCCCAGCTCAAAGGACCAGTAAATCTCTTCAACAAAATCATAGAAGAAAACTTCCCTAACCTAAAAAAAGAGATACCCATAGACATACAGGAAGCCTACAGAACTCCAAATAGATTGGACCAGAAAAGAAACACCTCCCGTCACATAATTGTCAAAACACCAAACGCACAAAATAAAGAAAGAATATTAAAAGCAGTAAGGGAAAAAGGTCAAGTAACATATAAAGGGAGACCTATCAGAATCACACCAGACTTTTCGCCAGAAACTATGAAGGCCAGAAGATCCTGGACTGATGTTATACAGACCCTAAGAGAACACAAATGCCAGCCCAGATTACTGTATCCAGCAAAACTCTCAATTAACATTGATGGAGAAACCAAGATATTCCATGACAAAACCAAATTTACACAATATCTTTCTACAAATCCAGCACTACAAAGGATAATAAATGGTAAAGCCCAACATAAGGAGGCAAGCTATACCCTAGAAGAAGCAAGAAACTAATCGTCTTGGCAACAAAACAAAGAGAATGAAAGCACACAAACATAACCTCACATCAAATATGAATATAACGGGAAGCAATAATCACTATTCCTTAATATCTCTCAATATCAATGGCCTCAACTCCCCAATAAAAAGACATAGATTAACAAACTGGATACGCAACGAGGACCCTGCATTCTGCTGCCTACAGGAAACACACCTCAGAGACAAAGACAGACACTACCTCAGAGTGAAAGGCTGGAAAACAACTTTCCAAGCAAATGGTCAGAAGAAGCAAGCTGGAGTAGCCATTCTAATATCAAATAAAATAAATTTCCAACTAAAAGTCATCAAAAAAGATAAGGAAGGACACTTCATATTCATCAAAGGAAAAATCAACCAAGATGAACTCTCAATCCTAAATATCTATGCCCCAAATACAAGGGCACCTACATATGTAAAAGAAACCTTACTAAAGCTCAAAACACACATTGCACCTCACACAATAATAGTGGGAGATTTCAACACCCCACTCTCATCAATGGACAGATCATGGAAACAGAAATTAAACAGTGATGTAGACAGACTAAGAGAAGTCATGAGCCAAATGGACTTAACGGATATTTATAGAACATTCTATCCTAAAGCAAAAGGATATACCTTCTTCTCAGCTCCTCATGGTACTTTCTCCAAAATTGACCATATAATTGGTCAAAAAACGGGCCTCAACAGGTACAGAAAGATAGAAATAATCCCATGCGTGCTATCGGACCACCACGGCCTAAAACTGGTCTTCAATAACAATAAGGGAAGAATGCCCACATATACGTGGAAATTGAACAATGCTCTACTCAATGATAACCTGGTCAAGGAAGAAATAAAGAAAGAAATTAAAAACTTTTTAGAATTTAATGAAAATGAAGATACAACATACTCAAACTTATGGGACACAATGAAAGCTGTGCTAAGAGGAAAACTCATAGCGCTGAGTGCCTGCAGAAAGAAACAGGAAAGAGCATATGTCAGCAGCTTGACAGCACACCTAAAAGCTCTAGAACAAAAAGGAGTAAATACACCCAGGAGGAGTAGAAGGCAGGAAATAATCAAACTCAGAGCTGAAATCAACCAAATAGAAACAAAAAGGACCATAGAAAGAATCAACAGAACCAAAAGTTGGTTTTTTGAGAAAATCAACAAGATAGATAAACCCTTAGCCAGACTAACGAGAGGACACAGAGAGTGTGTCCAAATTAACAAAATCAGAAATGAAAAGGGAGACATAACTACAGATTCGGAGGAAATTCAAAAAATCATCAGATCTTACTATAAAAACCTATATTCAACAAAATTTGAAAATCTTCAGGAAATGGACAATTTCCTAGACAGATACCAGGTATCGAAGTTAAATCAGGAACAGATAAACCAGTTAAACAACCCCATAACTCCTAAGGAAATAGAAGCAGTCATTAAAGGTCTCCCAACCAAAAAGAGCCCAGGTCCAGACGGGTTTAGTGCAGAATTCTATCAAACCTTCATAGAAGACCTCATAACAATATTATCCAAACTATTCCACAAAATTGAAACAGATGGAGCCCTACCGAATTCCTTCTACGAAGCCACAATTACTCTTATACCTAAACCACACAAAGACACAACAAAGAAAGAGAACTTCAGACCAATTTCCCTTATGAATATCGACGCAAAAATACTCAATAAAATTCTGGCAAACCGAATTCAAGAGCACATCAAAACAATCATCCACCATGATCAAGTAGGCTTCATCCCAGGCATGCAGGGATGGTTTAATATACGGAAAACCATCAACGTGATCCATTATATAAACAAACTGAAAGAACAGAACCACATGATCATTTCATTAGATGCTGAGAAAGCATTTGACAAAATTCAACACCCCTTCATGATAAAAGTCCTGGAAAGAATAGGAATTCAAGGCCCATACCTAAACATAGTAAAAGCCATATACAGCAAACCAGTTGCTAACATTAAACTAAATGGAGAGAAACTTGAAGCAATCCCACTAAAATCAGGGACTAGACAAGGCTGCCCACTCTCTCCCTACTTATTCAATATAGTTCTTGAAGTTCTAGCCAGAGCAATCAGACAACAAAAGGAGATCAAAGGGATACAGATCGGAAAAGAAGAGGTCAAAATATCACTATTTGCAGATGACATGATAGTATATTTAAGTGATGCCAAAAGTTCCACCAGAGAACTACTAAAGCTGATAAACAACTTCAGCAAAGTGGCTGGGTATAAAATTAACTCAAATAAATCAGTTGCCTTCCTCTATACAAAAGAGAAACAAGCCGAGAAAGAAATTAGGGAAACGACACCCTTCATAATAGACCCAAATAATATAAAGTACCTCGGTGTGACTTTAACCAAGCAAGTAAAAGATCTGTACAATAAGAACTTCAAGACACTGAGGAAAGAAATTGAAGAAGACCTCAGAAGATGGAAAGATCTCCCATGCTCATGGATTGGCAGGATTAATATAGTAAAATGGCCATTTTACCAAAAGCAATCTACAGATTCAATGCAATCCCCATCAAAATACCAATCCAATTCTTCAAAGAGTTAGACAGAACAATTTGCAAATTCATCTGGCATAACAAAAAACCCAGGATAGCTAAAGCTATCCTCAACAATAAAAGGACTTCAGGGGGAATCACTATCCCTGAACTCAAGCAGTATTACAGAGCAATAGTGATAAAAACTGCATGGTATTGGTACAGAGACAGACAGATAGACCAATGGAATAGAATTGAAGACCCAGAAATGAACCCACACACCTATGGTCACTTGATTTTTGACAAAGGAGCCAAAACCATCCAATGGAAAAAAGATAGTATTTTCAGCAAATGGTGCTGGTTCAACTGGAGGGCAACATGTAGAAGAATGCAGATCGATCCATCCTTATCACCCTGTACAAAGCTTAAGTCCAAGTGGATCAAGGACCTCCACATCAAACCAGACACACTCAAACTAATAGAAGAAAAACTAGGGAAGCATCTGGAACACATGGGCACTGGAAAAAATTTCCTGAACAAAACACCAATGGCTTATGCTCTAAGATCAAGAATCGACAAATGGGATCTCATAAAACTGCAAAGCTTCTGTAAGGCAAAGGACACTGTGGTTAGGACAAAACGGCAACCAACAGATTGGGAAAAGATCTTTACCAATCCTACAACAGATAGAGGCCTTATTTCCAAAATATACAAAGAACTCAAGAAGTTAGACCGCAGGGTAACAAATAACCCTATTAAAAAATGGGGTTCAGAGCTAAACAAAGAATTCACAGCTGAGGAATGCCGAATGGCTGAGAAACACCTAAAGAAATGTTCAACATCTTTAGTCATAAGGGAAATGCAAATCAAAACAACCCTGAGATTTCACCTCACACCAGTGCGATTGGCTAAGATCAAAAACTCAGGTGACAGCAGATGCTGGCGAGGATGTGGAGAAAGAGGAACACTCCTCCATTGTTGGTGGGATTGCAGACTGGTAAAACCATTCTGGAAATCAGTCTGGAGGTTCCTCAGAAAATTGGACATTGAACTGCCTGATGATCCAGCTATACCTCTCTTGGGCATATACCCAAAAGATGCCTCAACATATAAAAGAGACACGTGCTCCACTATGTTCATCGCAGCCTTATTTATAATAGCCAGAAGCTGGAAAGAACCCAGATGCCCTTCAACAGAGGAATGGATACAGAAAATGTGGTACATCTACACAATGGAATATTACTCAGCTATCAAAAACAACGAGTTTATGAAATTCGTAGGCAAATGGTTGGAACTGGAAAATATCATCCTGAGTGAGATAACCCAATCACAGAAAGACATACATGGTATGCACTCATTGATAAGTGGCTATTAGCCCAAATGCTTGAATTACCCTAGATCCCTAGAACAAATGAAACTCAAGACGGATGATCAAAATGTGAATGCTTCACTCCTTCTTTAAATGAGGAAAAAGAATACCCTTGGCAGGGAAGGGAGAGGCAAAGATTAAAACAGAGACTGAAGGAACACCCATTCAGAGCCTGCCCCACATGTGGCCCATACATATACAGCCACCCAATTAGACAAGATGGATGAAGCAAAGAAGTGCAGACCGACAGGAGCCGGATGTAGATCGCTCCTGAGAGACACAGCCAGAATACAGCAAATATAGAGGCGAATGCCAGCAGCAAACCACTGAACTGAGAATAGGTCCCCTATTGAAGGAATCAGAGAAAGAACTGGAAGAGCTTGAAGGGGCTCGAGACCCCAAAAGTACAACAATGCCAAGCAACCAGAGCTTCCAGGGACTAAGCCACTACCTAAAGACTATACATGGACTGACCCTGGACTCTGACCCCATAGGTAGCAATGAATATCCTAGTAAGAGCACCAGTGGAAGGGGAAGCCCTGGGTCCTGCTAAGACTGAACCCACAGTGAACTAGTCTATGGGGGGAGGGCGGCAATTGGGGGAGGGTTGGGAGGGGAACACCCATAAGGAAGGGGAGGGGGGAGGGGGATGTTTGCCCGGAAACCGGGAAAGGGAATAACACTCGAAATGTATATAAGAAATACTCAAGTTAATAAAAAAAAAAAAATGAAGGGTGTCGTTTCCCTAATTTCTTTCTCGGCTTGTTTCTCTTTTGTATAGAGGAAGGCAACTGATTTATTTGAGTTAATTTTATACCCAGCCACTTTGCTGAAGTTGTTTATCAGCTTTAGTAGTTCTCTGGTGGAACTTTTGGGATCACTTAAATATACTATCATATCATCTGCAAATCGTGATATTTTGACCTCTTCTTTTCCGATCTGTATCCCTTTGATCTCCTTTTGTTGTCTGATTGCTCTCGCTAGAACTTCAAGAACTATATTGAATAAGTAGGGAGAGAGTGGGCAGCCTTGTCTAGTCCCTGATTTTAGTGGGATTGCTTCAAGTTTCTCTCCATTTAGTTTAATGTTAGCAACTGGTTTGCTGTATATGGCTTTTACTATGTTTAGGTATGGGCCTTGAATTCCTATTCTTTCCAGGACTTTTATCATGAAGGGGTGTTGAATTTTGTCAAATGCTTTCTCAGCATCTAATGAAATGATCATGTGGTTCTGTTCTTTCAGTTTGTTTATATAATGGATCACGTTGATGGTTTTCCGTATATTAAACCATCCCTGCATGCCTGGGATGAAGCCTACTTGATCATGGTGGATGATTGTTTTGATGTGCTCTTGAATTCGGTTTGCCAGAATTTTATTGAGTATTTTTGCGTCGATATTCATAAGGGAAATTGGTCTGAAGTTCCCTTTCTTTGTTGTGTCTTTGTGTGGTTTAGGTATAAGAGTAATTGTGGCTTCGTAGAAGGAATTCGGTAGGGCTCCATCTGTTTCAATTTTGTGGAATAGTTTGGATAATATTGTTATGAGGTCTTCTATGAAGGTTTGATAGAATTCTGCACTAAACCCGTCTGGACCTGGGCTCTTTTTGGTTGGGAGACCTTTAATGACTGCTTCTTTTGTTTGTTTTTAATACTCTTGTGACTTTCTAGATAATGATGTTGTCAGTGGATAGAGATCTTTTTTCCTCTCTGATCTGTGCATGTTTTTTTTTAAATTCAGTTTTTCTGGCTTTATTATACATGATAAAACTTTATTGTACATGTTGTCAAATAGTGGGAATTGTGGGCTCAGATATTTTTGCTACAGTCTCCATCTTGGGTTTGTGTTAGTGACTTTTTTTATTGCTGTGATAAAACACCATGACCAACAGCAACTTATGAAAGAAGTTTCCTTTAGCTCTTATTTTGAAAGAGTTCCTGAAGAATAAGAATCCAATATGGTGGGGAGGCTGAACAGCACAAAGTATGCACCATAATGGGAGAAGCAGGAAGCTGAAAGCTTGGATCTTCAAATACAAGGATGAAGTGGAGACAAGAGAGACCTGGCAGTAGGGTGAAGCTATTGTTGTGGGGTAGCCACCAGAGACGAATGCTCTCCGACATGGATTTAAGCTAAGAAAAAGTGTTTATTAGCTAGCTGGTGACCACACTGGGTGTTCTGGATTCCTGTGAAGCACAAAGCTGCCTCCCTCAGCTTTTAAAAACAAAATCCATATTCTGGGTAGACATATGTCAGTCAGCAAATGTGTCAGAAGTGGAACTATAGAAGACAAAAGGAAGGTTACATTTAGAGACCTTCCCAGAACTATGGACCTTGATGCATTAGACCTTTCTTTTACTTTGGCAGGTGGTGCTGGTTACCTGCTGAATTTTACAGCTTGAATAGTGCTTCCCTTATGGAGTCAATTGGGCTAATGCATGGAGCCCAGTTACTCTATATAATCCAAAACCTGATACTACTTCTCACAGCAAGGCTATACCTCCAAAACCTTCCCAAACAGTGCCACCAAGTGAGACCAAGTATTCAAATACCCTGGCTTATGGGGGACATTTCTCATTTTAACCATGACAAGAGTTAAACGTCAAGCTATTGCTGTTCAATGTGATGTTGATTGCAGGCGTATTGTAACTTTTAAAAATTACATTGGGGTAGTTTCTCTCTTTTCTAGTGTTTCTGATGAATATTTCATGTAATACTTAAGTATTAAGACATTGTCTAATGTTTGTTTGCAGTAATTGAAATTATCATATGATTTATCTTTTTTAACTTATAATTGTAGCAGACTCTGACTACATTTAAATTTCTGTAGGTCTTGCATTCCCAGGAAAAGCTTACTGTAACAAGACATGGATGTCATTTAGGGGTTAATTCTTTTTTTAATCTAATTTTATAAATTACCTTCTAATAATTTTAATTAGCTTGTGCTTTAAATTTTATTTATTTATTTATTTATAACTTTTGTTGCATTTTCTTATCTTTTGGAAAAATATGTCATTAATTCTTTGTATTAATTCATGCAAGTTATTTTGATCATAATACTCTTCTTACTCACAACTGCTTTTGGATTTATCCTTTCTTTGTTATCCACCCAACTTAGTGTCCACATTTCACTTTAAGGCCATCAACTGCATTTGTGCTGCCTGCTTACTTGTAGGTGTGTGGCCATCCATAGAGCATGGTTGACCTATCAGTGGACATACCTGTAAAGACCTTGACTCCCCCTCTTTCTGCTGCTGTGAGCTGCTAATAGGTTTTCAGCTAGGAGCATATACTCATGCCTCCCTCCCCTTTCCATGGGATGTTTTCTAAGTAGAGCTTGCCTGGGTTTTATAGTATATTGCTATGATCACCGTGAATTCAAATACACAGTTGCCCTGCTGTGTCTGAATAGCACTCTTTCCTTATAGTCATCTACCATTTCTGGCTCTTACAATCCTTCTGCCCACTATTCACAATGACCCTTAAGCCTTGAGAAGCGATAGGATAATATAGATGTTCCACTGAGGGCTGACCATTCTGTAGTCTCTTATCTGTACCTTGACCATTGTGGGTCTGTGTATTCCTTGCTATATATTGCCAAATGTAGCATCTCTGATTAGGGTGGGGAGATGTGCTGATCTATGGGTGAAATGATGAATCATTGGGAATTGGTTTGGTACAATATAGTACAATAGAGTAGGTTTTCCCCTAGGGTCTTTAACTTGACTTATCATGGGTTCTTGGGCCTGATAACTGTTCCTGATAGGGGTGTCTTTGGTGGAGTGGGTCTTACATCCAATCAAAAGGTGGTTAAATACTCACATGACAATTGTCCCAGTATTGCACCAGTTGGCATATCTTGCAAGGCCACTTGTAGCTATGGAGTCTATAGCTGGTTATGATTGATGGTTACTATCTTCTTCTAAGAACTACAAAACCTGGTCAGTAGGGATGAGACATCTATATCAATACCAGTTTATTGCTTCATGTACTGTGTCTCAAGCATATGTTATGTTCAGAACTAGAGTCTTGTCATCAAGTTCTGGGGGGGGGGTAACCAAGAACAGAGGCAGTAGCCTCTTATGTTTGTTGTTATGTGAGGCCTTGATTGGCAACAACTCTAAAAGAAATAATACATTATTGGTATTGACCTTTTTATTGATTAGCCTGTGTGTCTAGTAGTGATATTGTTGCCTCATTCTAGGTTTAAAACTCTAATTTATCTACCTATCTGTCTTTCTCTCTGTCTGTCTGTGTATGTACCTTCCTATCATCTATTTATGTATCTACATATGTATGTATGTATGTATGTATGTATGTATGTATGTATTTCTCTATCATCTACCTACCTATTATATACCTACTTATTGTCCGTCTATATCTATCTATCTATCTATCTATCTATCTATCTATCTATCTATCTATCATCTATCTATCTAACCTATCATTTATGTATATATTTTAAGAAATGTCTACAATAGTAGAAGTTTTAAAAGGCACAAATCCAGGTGACTGACTCTTATATTTTATTTATAACTATAGGGAATTGGAACCCACAATGTATCCATCATGTTGCCCTTATGAGCTGTGTGTTGCGCAATTCTAGAGGAGTGCCATCTTTCATAGCTCAAAAGTCATCCTTGGGAAATAAACAGAGAGAATTAATCACATGCAGTGGTTTCCTCATGTTGATTTAATTTGTATACTGATAAGTGGTTTTCAGACATAGGTCAGTCAGTATAAAATAGAATAAGTCATGTTAGCTTGGAAGCCTTCTGAGCTTTGCTTTTAGTTGTCAAGACAATTGATGTAAAAAGTTGATATACCAGAGTTATTGTTGCAGAAACATGGACTAGTATTAAGAGCAAATAATTTAAAGCAGCACTGTACCCATAGAGAGAGAGAGCTATAACACTCTCTGTTGGTGTGTATAAAAACCTTTCATATACCAAAAGAGAGTAGGATGCTTTATTACAGGTGCCAGGCAAATGCAATACAGATTCTCTAACACCTTTAACACAGTAATGCTGTTTCCTCCTGAGCCAGTGAATAGGGAAGCATTCACACGAGTGAGAACGTGAGCATGGGGTTAGAAGGGAGCACTTATAACAGATGGCTATATAGAGACCATTTGTCTTGAAGGGTTCAGCTACTGTTCTGTTAAGGCCGTTTAACAAGAGCTTCGGCAGAAGTGTTAGGTACGGAAGATGACCCTCTACTTGAGGTTTGCATTTTTGAGTGAAGGACGTTTCTCTCAGGTGTCAGTCAAAGAGTGTTTTGCTCTTGGTAAACCTGCCTTGCCTACACTCTGCGTGCATTGTTAAATACCTCAGCTACTTTAATTTTTTATGGCTTTCAATCACGAGGTGCTAGGTCGATCTTACTTTTTTAGGGAAGCAATGTATTTTAGTCCTAGAAATACTTAAGGCTGAAACCGGGACCTGGATTTTTTCAGTAGTAATCTGGATGGTTCCTCCTCACCATCATTTAGGTTGTAAAATAATTGATTTCTGGATGGCGGAACTTGGGGAGATGACTGGGGGTAGATATGAGCAAAACCACTGTACACATGTATGAAATTCTCAAAGAATAAATTAAAATAAAACTTATAAATGTAACTTTTCTTCTCTAAGATTATGGATCCAGACATATTTTAAAGTAGAGATATTGTTGAATTATGGTTGAAATGTCTTTTTATGAAAAAAAATCAATGACAGGTTTTAATTTTTAAAGTTTTTTATTTTATTGGTGTGTGTGTGTGTGTGTGTGTGTGTGTGTGTGTGTCTTTGTGTGTCTGTACACATGGGTTTTGGTGCTTGAGGAGGAAAAGAGGGTCTCAGATCTCCTGGAGCTGCAATTACAAATGCAGGCCACCCAGCATGGGTGCTAGGAACAGAGCTCCAGTACTCCGAAAGAGAAGTTTGTACACGTAACCACTGAATTATCTTTCTAGTCTCTAGAGAAGGACTTTATACAAGCTCCAAGCAGAAAAAAAACAGTAGATAAACAAATATATCACATTTGTATGTGAGATATAATCCCTAGATATGGTTTTAGGTAAATTAATGCCATATTTGCAATAGTAAATAAAGTAGCTTCTCCTTCAAGCAAAAGGGCAATTAACTCCTTTGCACAAATAGGGGAGTTTGATAATTAGAGTTGTTCTTGAAATCCTTTACAGGACTGCAAACCTCATACAGAAAACATTAAGAAATATGTTCTTTTTACCTTTATTCTTCAGAATAAGCTTAGTGATTACCTCCAGTTGCAGCGCAAAAGCAATTATCTGCTTGTCTATACAAACACAGCATTTAAGGTTCATCCCTGCCTGGAAGTTACAGAAAAAGCAAATTAATGAACAATTCTGATATTGTTGGGCAAATTCAAAGGCTATCCCAGAGGATGGTGGCTGAGCCTTCATTACTGCATTTGAGACTTTTGCTATTGTGTCTTGTGCAGTCCCTGGGAGAGGGTTTGCAAACCTTAGGCTTAGCTATGCGTGGTGTGGGTAATTATTAGGTTTCTTCTGAAGCAGTTGAAACTTAACATTACATCCCTTTTCTGCCTGCTTTGGTGTCCCCCCCCCCATTTCCTGCACCAATTCTGACAACTTCATTTGGAAATTTCATAACTAAAGTTAGAGATTTTATTAGAACAGCAAGCGAAGGATTTAAAAATTTCAAGAGACTTCGGGAAGAAAATGCAATAAAAAGGAAAATGGACACATGGAATACTGATTTGTAAATAGCCCTAAACTTTTCATGTATTTCTCTTTCCTTGTTTTGATGAAATTTGAAATAAAATGCATAGATTTGCATTTTGAATTAGATTTTCATGGGCAGGATCTAAGGTTTGGGGGATTATGTCTAACACTTCTCTCCCAGTCTCCTGCGGAATCTGCCTTCTCTGTTTCAAAGAACACATTCCCTGGCCCTAGGCCATCTTGCATGGACTCTGCCTCCAAAGGAACCAGAAGGTTTTAGTTCAGTACCATGCCCTTATTTACCTCCCCTATATACAGAGGAGTTGAGAGTAGAAAATCAAAACAGAAGCACAAATCTGTAAGACTTGTTGTTTTCTCTCCTATAAGCTCTCCCCCAATTACCGTTTTCATGCTACCCACTTGAGGTCATTGTCCCCAAGAAGTTGACTATTAGGGGCTCCTAGGAACTGGCTTTAGCATGTCCTATCTGTCTGTTTTTAAAGATTTATACTTTAGTCTCTATGGTTTTTGTCCTTGGACTATTTCTCCACCTTTATCTTTCACCAATACCATACACGGCAGCGTTAGAAGTCCTTTTTGATTGGGCGTTTTGTGTCAAGGTAAGTTCTCTGCATAGTTAGTCCAGTTTGGGGGTCTCCTTGATTATTGACACAGTAATTTCTGTTTATATTATTCTTCCAAGGTACTTGCCTGTCTTTTAAGTTGCTATACTGTGAATAGGGGCAGCCCTATACAGCTTATTTGGGAGACATACAGCAGATGACCATGATTTCTATGGACACAGAGACCTTTCTTCCCTCAGATTATGTTCATAATGTCTATGGCTCTTAAGAGCTTGGAGTCAAAGAATGGAGTAATAGGCAGGGAAATAGAGCCAACTACTAGATTAGATAGATGACAGGTACGTAAATTTTATATTTATATGTGTGTGTGTGTGTGTGTGTGTGTGTACATATACATGTGTATGTGTATAAATAGATGAAAGATGGAAAAGGATAAATAACAGATGATAGATCGTAGACAGATAGAGATGATAGATAAACATATTACAGAAAGGGAGATGATAAGTGGATGATTATTATGAGAAGTTGGCTCACATGATTATGGAGGCTAAAACCTTCATTTTGAAGGCTGAGAACCAGGAGAGTTGATAGTATCAGCTTCAGGTCTAGCCCAAAGGTTGAAGACTGCTTTTCCATCTCAGGGGTGTGAATAGGGCAACAGAATTCTTAGCATTTCCTTCTATTCAGGTCTGTAACAAACTGGATGAGACTCACCACAGTAGAGAGTTAAACCTCTTTATCCAGTCTATGAATTCAAGTGCTATTTTCATGCAATGTATCCTCACAGAAACACCTAGTGGGATTTTTCAATCTCTGAAAACTGTGGTATGATATCATTTACAAATATGCTGGAATGACTTCATAGCTATCCAAGTTATGTGCAGGCAGTGGGCAGGATGCAGGAGGCTAGGCATGCCTGACTAGAATAATGCTTGACCAAGTAAGTATCTAGCTATCATGTTACTAATCAAAATGACACATAAAATTACCTTCTGCAGAGGATGGTTCTGAAAGCCTCATATGTATGGTGTTACAGCATTGAAGATATATCCTGTGGGAGAAAACTATAATGGCCGTATCTGTGGTTGTCTGCCTTTGCTACTCTGTAGGAGTAGAAGAGCTTTAGTTCTTAGGGACAGAGGCCCACACTTCTGTTCTACACAGGTGACTGTGGTGAAGCATGGTCATTTTATATCATTTTACAAATGTATCAAATTTTCACTATTTTCAGATCTGTATTCTGGCATTGCGCTATTAAGGCTCTTGTACAGTCATGAGAAGAACACAGAAGAACACAAGGTGCCACAAGGCATCTTCAATTTTATGGATTTGTATATCTCTCCAGCTGTCTTTTTCTACATATTCACAAGAATAACTCCAATGTTGAATGGGATAAAAATCACTGAACTCTGAATTCTGGACAGCTGTTCCCTCCACAAAAAACTAGGAAGGCAAGCTTGGACTCAGCATGTCTGTGTGGCAATTCTTTCAGTGGAAATTTTAACGATGGGGACTAATACTCTGGGAATACATCTTATCTGGTAGAATGCTTGCCTACCTGCATAAAGCCCTTGTCCAATCACGAGCACCACACAAACTGGGCATAGTTGCATACTCCTGTAATCCTAACACTTGTGAGCTGGAGGAGTGTGATATCCTCCGTGCCTACAGAACTCTGATCCAGGCTGAGTCATATGAGACCCTACCAAAAACATAGACAGGGCTCATGGGACTGGGCAGGAAAGGTGACTTTTGGAATATCTTCCCCCTCACAGCTGGGATTTAATGAGGAAAATAATAAGCTTCGTAGTCAAATTTGAATTTGGGTGAACACGAATACTTTCTGGTATGGATATTTCAAACACCATATGGGACATACTTATACTAAAAATTATTACCGGTTTGTCTGAAATGCAAATTTAACTCCATGTCCTACATTTTCTCTGTAAACCCCACAGTGACAGCTAACCTATTTTTTCTCAACAAGATGGCCAAGTAGGGCACCAGCTCCTGGCATCTGGGTTGTTCACTTAGTACCTGTGCATCATGGGACAGGAAGTGTCAGTGTTTCTTTTTTTGCCCAGGTTGTAATACCACGTCTATGATAAAATAAACCTTGTGACATTTTAATACTGACATAAAGAGTCACCAGGCTAATCCCTTAATAAACCTGAAGACTATGTGGAGTCACAGATAGAGAAAGATCAGTTGCAGAGGAAGCAGAGGATGAAAGAGAAACCTTTTGCTTAAACCAGAAAGTTCTTACATTGTGTCTGAAGGAGGAACTGAGTTAAATAAGTTCTCATCTTGTATATTAAATAGAAAAAGGAACTTCTTTCCCTAAAAGAATCTTCTATTTCTCTTAAGGAGTCAGTGCAGTGTTTAACTGCACTGTTTAACCCGGTATTTTCTCTGGGGTAAGCTGCTTGCACTATTAGTGACTATGCATTTTCACAGACATGTACTGCCATCTCTCATTAAAGTCTTATATATTTAGTTCATACACTGTATGAACTAGACAATCAGAGATTACAAGTAATACATGAGCATCTGTGGCTGGTGAAGCTTCTCTTGGGTATCATTAGTTGATGGACCTTATAACTGATGACAACCAGTGTTCTGGGTCTCAGCTTCTGGCCTGCCTGGGAACAATCATGTTAAACCATATCCTGGGTCTATAGTTCATGCTGAGAGATGATCATGAACTTAAACTGCTGATTTAAAGTAGATACACTGCCTAAGCCTATGTTATAAGATTTCTCATCATCCATATTTCCTTGGAAATAACATATGGATGTGGCATAAACACTTGAATAACAAGAGTCTGAGGGATTAGCTCAGGAGCTCTTTGTTCACCCAAGACTGTTTTGTTGGGCCTAGCATTGAGTGTCTTCCTATGTGTATGTGTGAGAAGGACTGAAGTTGTGATGCTACACAGACCCTCACAGAGAGATAGAGCAACCATTGTGAAAGCAGTTGAGATATAGCTGGAGCACAGTAGGTTTCATCTTGGTGATACTCTCTAACTTAAGACTGAGGAAATGACATGAAATTAGCCAGAAGAGGAAAGGTAAAATGGTAGACCTCAGACTCTTGACATGGCCTAAGAGTTGAGAAGAAAGAGAACATTGCAGTTGTAGAGTATCCATGGAGTCCATGTGGCATTGGGCAAAGGGTCTCCACACGGTATGGAATGGGACTATGGCTAAGTGAGAACCAGAGAGTGATGAAGCTCAGAATGGTCTAAAACACGGAAGGCATTGTGAGATTATAATAGAGATCAACCACACAGGAGGCCACTATAACTAGGAGAGTGTTTGAAGTGGAGACTTCTGGTTGCATCATGTGATGTTTCCCTGAAGCAGACTCATATAATGTTTTGCTGAAGCAGACTCATGAGAAAACATGTGCTGTTTGCAGAGCATATAAGTAGGACTCAATAGACAGTGATGGGAGGTTTGCAGAGCTAGCCAGGCAACATGTTGCTGGGCTTGCATCTTTGCTTAACTTCACTTTATTGAGAGAGGCAGAGAACTCCTAGCACTTGATGCTGGTTCTCATTGCTCCGGATGACTCATGCTGATTCAGTGAAGGACTGGTTGTTTCTGCTGGATTATGCTGCCCATGAACAGGTGATTCCTGTTTGGTGACACTTTTTGAACTGGACTGTTGTTATTCTGGCAATGGGGAAGGGAATCACCCCAAAGAACTACTTCTAAACAGGTCCACATCCCCTTTTCCTATTTATCATCTTTTCTTCACTACCTTTGGATGGTGGGCTAGAAAGGGGGGATCCAAGTATTTGAGAACCCTTATTAAAGGAGGTTTTGAAAAATCTAAGCCTACAAGTGGTGATCTCTAAGATGGATTTAATGTGATACGTCAGAAGAACATTACCTATAAACGTAAATACCCATCAATTTGTACATACCCATGAATGTACATGTGTATATGTCTCTGACTTAAGGAAATTAGGTATGTTACTTTCTAAGCTACGAAAACTCACAGAGGACCAGGAGAGGATCAATGGGTTCACTATAAGGCAGGCGAGTATGTGGTAGTTTATGCTTTTGCTACATAATTTCAGACTATTACACACACTACTTTAAAAGATCTTAAAGTCAGTAATATAGGTCCTAGTTTCAGCAGAGAACTCTGTAATTCCAGAAGTTATTAGGACAAAGACTCTAAATGATTTTTTTTGAAGTGGACTAAATCATTTAGGCAATGTATTTGAGATAGGAGGAGAAGCAGGCTGTGGGTGGGGCCTCTGGAAGCATGCCTTAAAGAGATTAGCAGAATGGCTCAGCTAAGAGGAAAAAGAGTATGGGATGCATTGGGAGGTCACTCAGAATAATTTTGTGTCATAGCAACAAGGGGAAGGAATCAGCATAGGATGAGAGATGACAAGTATCTTGTGGACCCAGAAGATCAAGGAGACTTAAGAAACATTATTGGATTCAATAAAAGGATATTGCCAGTGGTTTGACAAGGGGTGTTTCTAAAGGTAGGAATGAGGTGAAGAATTAAAGAATGTTTGGGACAACATTTGGCACAAGTCTGACAGAAAAGGTTAGAAATGTTTATGTTAACATGAAAAGATCTTGGGTAAGTAGTGGAGGGCAGAAAACCATGGGTGGAGAGGGGATTATGAAGACGCTACAAAGGTTGAGTGTGGGTCACCTGTACTCAGAGGTGGAACCAAGAGAATAAAAGCCTGTCCAACCCAGTCTGGGCTACATGAGCAACTCCAAAATGTAAAGAGGAGAGAAGGAGAAGAGGAAGAGGAAGAAGAAGAAGAAGAGCATGAGGATATAGGAAAGAGAGGCCTGAAGAAGTTCAACAGCTCAACCCAGGCTACTACAGAGGGGCCATTCCCCTCTGTCTCTGTCTCTGTCTCTGTCTCTGTCTCTGTCTCTGTCTCTGTCTCTGTCTCTGTCTCTGCCTCTCGCTCCCTCTCTTTCTCTGTATTGTTGAAAGTGACAGATTACAACACAGGGTAGGAGGTGTGAGGAGAAGGAGAACATTTGAAATTGCCAATATGAGACTGGGAGAGGGTTGCCAGGCAGTTGTGAGTGCCCAGTGGATGTGAAAGCCATAATGTGGAATTGGAATCGATCTGAGCAGTTGTGTGATTTTCTCCACTGGAGCTTGGAGGCACTGATGTAGAGGTTCCGAAGCACTGCAGTACAATCGATCGTGTGCCAGAGGGTGCGAGGCAGCCTGATGAATAGCAGGGGACTCCTGGCCAGAGAGGTAGATTCAAGGGGACCTGGAGAAGAGGGACTGTTACCTCAAAAGAAGAACTGAGGATTAATGAATGTGGAAAACTGAGGAACTGAAGGACTCCAAGGATCTTAAAATAAGATGCCCATGTCAGAATTTCTACTTGGAAAGATGAATGTTTGTCAAGACTTATGAAATTTATAAAAGTACAAATAAATTTTAAGTAGTTCATGTTTAAAACATTTAAAGGACTATAGAAAATTAAAACCATGAAAGTATTGTAGCAATACATTGTATATAAATATAGTAGAAATAGGTATTGTATTTTTATAATGAAGGATCTCATATACATTATATATAATACCAACACTAGGAAAGTATTTTAAAGATTTGCTTTTATTTATGTGTGCATATGTGAATCTGCGTGAGTTTATGCTATGTGTGTGTTTGGGGATCAGGATAGAAAACAGAATAGGACATCAAAACTAGAAGTGAGGTCACAGGCAGTTGTGAGCTGCCCAATGTCGGTGCTGAGACCCAAACTCAGTTCCTTTGGAAGAGCAGTTAAGTACTCTTAACCATTCCACTATCTCTCCAACCCCAAGAACGGACCTTAAAATGAACAGAAAATGCCACTGAAAGTCTTTATAAATTCTTATGTGCAATTTACAACCTTTAATTACAAATATTTTAATGACCTATGATGTTGAACAAAAATAGGGTTGCGCTGTGCCTGAAACATGAAAACTAAGTAACCAACATACCGACAATATAAAAAATGTATGCTGCAACTTGCATGTCATGGCTGACACAGTTTTGTTGTCTACAAGATCACATACATTCCAGATTAAAAGCAAGTGGTTTGAAAAGTAAATTAGGAGACTGGAGAGATGGCTGAGTTTAATTCCCAGCAACCACATGGTGACTCACAACCATCTGTAATGTGGTCTGATACCCTTTTCTGACATGCAGAGGTACATGTAGATAGAGCACTTGTATACATTGAATAAATAAATCTTTAAAAAAAGAAAAAATACATTAGGAGATATACACAAAAGTCTGCATCCCGTAGGAATGCTGAATTGGCTTTCTTGGTACAATAACAGTATGAAGTTTGGGACTATGTACATACTATTATTACATTGCTCTAAACTGATAAATTACAACAATTTGGTGGTTCGCTGTTGCTCACATGTCAGACTTTTGGTCAAGACCATCACATTATGGAGGACTAATTATTATTTCACTTAATTTTCTTATGTATTGCAGAAAGAGTTGCTTTTACACATTTAGAATGTCTCAGGGACAAGAAAGTGAAATTATGCCTTGCCAGTCATTGCATCCATGAATGTAAATTTGTCTGAATTATATCTTGATATAAATTCTATTCATACCACTTGCATTTCCATATTTAAAAATGACTACAGTTCATGTTGGGCAACTTTGCTTCATGGCTCTCTAATGCTTGGAGTGTTGAACTTCTTTCAACCAAACGACCTTATAAATAGAGTTGTATGCCAAGACTTTGTCTTTAAACAACTTAAAAAATGAGGTAGAACATGGAGGTGGTGCTTGTGTCTTACATCATGAGTTCTGCTGCAACAATTTGGGCTTGTTCCAAATAGCACCTCTTTGCACTGATGTAGCTTCTGTTTTATGTGACCGTGATCTATGGTGTCAGCAAATCTAAGACATGGCAAGGGCAGGGGACATTTTCATTTGCCTCCCACGCTTGCCACCCAGCAGGGAAGACTTTCATTCCTACATATGCCCACGTTACCATACATCTCGAGAGGTTTGCTTATGTTGGATGGCTTTTCCCTTCTTCTCTTGTTGAGTCTGGAAAACAGAAGTGACAGAAGGACTGGAAAAAGGAGATAAGGGCAAACAGGAATAGGAAACAATAGAGAAGGAGAAATGTGGGACAGGTTGAAATGGGCTCTATGGTATGATGTGAAGAAAGAAGAACACTCCTCCATTGTTGGTGGGATTGTAAGCTGGTACAACTGCTCTGGAAATCAGTCTGGCAGTTCCTCAGAAAACACGACATAGTATTACCTGAGCACCCAACTATACCACTCCTGGGCATATACCCAAAAGATGATCCAATATACAACAAAGACACATGCTCCACTATGTTCACAGCAGCCTTATTTATAATAGCCAGAAGCTGGAAAGAACCCAGATGTCCTTCAGCAGAGGAATGGATACAGAAAATGTGGTACATCTACACAATGGAGTACTACTCAGCTATTAAAAGCAATGACTCATGAAATTCATAGGCAAATGGATGGGACAAGAAAATATCATCCTGAGTCACGTACAATCACAAAAGAACATACACGGTATGCACTCACTGATAAGTGGATATTCATTCAAAATCACAGAATACTGAAGATACAATTCACAGATCACATGAAGCTCAAGAAGAAGGAAGACCAAAATGTGTAATGTTTCAGTCCTCAGAAGGGGGAACAAAATGCTCACTGGAGATAGAGGGTACAAAGGACTTGGGAGGAAGAGAAGAGAGAGAGGGGAAGTGGGGGGCAGGATCAGGTGTGGGAAGAGACTGGGGAGATGTATAGAGTCTCAGGAATTTGAACAGAGGTGTGTAGCAATGGGGGATGGTGAACTGGAAGTAGCCACCAGCAAATCCCAGATGTCAGGAAAGCAAAAGGCTCTCAGGACCCAACTGGGATGAGATTAGCTCAAATGCCTAACAAAGGGGAAGGAGAACCTGCAGAGGCCATATCCAGAGGCTAGGCAAGGCTCCTGGATGGAGGATGGGGCCACCCATTCATCTCCAAGATTTTAACCCAGATTGCTGCTATCAAAAGGAAATAGAGACAAAGATTGGAGCAGAGACTGAAGGAAAGGTCATCCAGAGACTGCCCCACCTGGGGATCCATCCCATATACAGCCACCAAACCTAGACACTATTGCTGATGCCAGGAAGTGCTTGCTGACAGGAGCCTGATATAGCTGTTTCCTGACAGGCTCTGCCAGATCCTGACCAATATAGATGTGGGATGCTCACAGCTAGCCATTGAACTAAGCTCTGGGACCTCAATGGAGGAGTTAGAAAAAGGACTGAAGGGGCTGAAGGGGTTTACCACCCCATAGGAAGAACAACAATATCAACCAATCAGACCCCCTGCACCCCCAGAGCTCCTAGGGACTAAACCACCAACCAAAGAGTACACATGGAGCGGAGCGACCCATGACTCCAGCCGCATATGTAGCAGAGGTTGGCCTTGTCTGGCATCAATGGGAGAAGAGGCACTTGGAGGTGTGAAGGCCCAATGACCGCCCCAGTGTAGGGGAATTCTAGGGCGGGGAGGTGGGAGGGAGTGGGTGGGTGTGTGTGTAGGGGAACACCCTCATAGAAGCAGGGGGAGGAGAGTATGTGATAGGGTGATTCGGGAGGGAAAACCGGGAAAGGGGATACCACTTGAAATGCAAATAAATAAAATATCCAATAAAAAAAATTCTAAGAAGCATGAACTTCAAACTAAGCCACTAACCTGAGCATCAAAAGAAAACTCCCATTTTTAGAGTTTAAAAATTATACTCTTTATACCCTTCGCAGTGTCCTGTAAAAGAAGTGTTCATTAAAATAGGTCGACTGTCAGAAAGATACATGGTAACTTCATGTAATTTTCATTCCCATTTTTATTTCTTCTCTTAGCTTTCATGAATTTAGGCTTCTAAATCTTAATTAGGGATAAAGATGGCTCCAAGCATTATATCCTCTCTCTCTCTCTCTCTCTCTCTCTCTCTCTCTCTCTCGTACTGTTTTTTAATGCTCATGTTAAAAATGAGAGAACAGTAAAGAGTGATAGCAAGTGAGAGGGAGCTAGATAGATATTCAGAAAATAGCTCTTTAGTTACACACAGGTTTTCAATTTTTAAAATTTTATTTTACAGAGAAGCTTTCTAGGGTGTAAAGCCCACATTTTATTCTTAGCTTCAGCACTGAGTCATTCTTTGCCCTTGAACACCTTACTTAACGCCCTAGCACCTAGTATGAGTTTCCTTTTTCCAAACTGGATTATGTTTGGAAAGAGGAAACTTTAGCTCCCCTGTCGTGATAGTCCTCTTTGGTGTACTGCTTCGACTTGTTCAGGTATTAATTTCTGACAGAAGGAAGATTGGAAGGTTCTTAGATGTAGCCAGAGTTGTTCTAAAGACATATTGAAGCTGACGCATAGCTACCTAATCTCTACTTCTGGACCAGCCTACAAAGAGACAGTGGCATGTAGTCCTGTCCAGCCTGGTGGGACAAGGCTTGACCACTACCTTATAGTAAAGCATAGGAAACAGAGCTGCCAGTTTTCACCTGAAACTTGTTCCACAAGATTAAATTGTAGTTTTTATTTTCAAGATTCTTAGAAAATTTAGAATCCTCTCTGGCTATTTTCCAACTTGTGTCCTGTCCTTGAAGTAGCCGGCCTCTCTGTCCTCCCTCCTTACACACATATGTAAAAATAAAGGCCGATAAGTTTGGTCATGAAATCTGGCTTTTCCAAAATCACTTTGTAACTCCCCAAGAGCTTCCCAACACAACTACTAAGGATTTGTAATACATTCCTGATTTGATTTATTAGCATATGTAAATTATATAAAATGATTTTCATAATTATTTATTGAAATTGTAATTGGGTTTTAAATTAAATTTTGCATAGATCAGAGTTCCCAGTTAAAATCTTCAATTTTGTTGGATTGTATTAAAGACTTTTTATGGGTGTTCATATTTCAGATGGTTGTAGGTTAAAACCAGATTATTTGATGTAGGTTTGGCTTTTCTTTTGTTTTACATTTACTTGCCACTAAAATAAAAAGATCCACAACAGAGTTAGAGCAAGAAAAACTATTAGATTTATATCTGTGGTTTTATATCTGTGCAGGTCAATCTGTTAGGTTCCTACAGATCCAGTTAGTGCATTGTACACAAGGCAGTAAGTATTCTAGAGATCAACTAACCTCTTTGAAAGAGTTTTTGTGTTAAATATTTGTGAGAGTTGAATGCTATGCTCGTGTAAGAGCCATCCCCAAACAGTTTGTGTCAAAGAGATGAGGGAGAATCCATCCTATATTGACCAAGCTGCATAATTTAAATAATTTATGTTGTTGCTTTGTCCTTTAAGGTGACTAGCCCCTCTGCCTTCCCTTCATAGCATATCATAGTTAGATACATGTGTGAAAACACGCATCACAAAGATTGGCCACTGCATTTGCAACGGAGGAGAATTTAGAAAGAAAGATGCAAGAACGGTTTTGTAGGAAAGTGACAATGTGAAGAAGATGCTAGGGAAGTGAGATAAACCATATGGAAGGCGGTTAGCTCTGAGCATTTTACAGTAGTTCTATCAGGGAGGAAAATGCACACAACATCAGAGAGGTTGAGGGTATTGCTCTGTTTCTGTAGGTGCTCAGGCAAGACGAACAACATAGAGGTATTTCCCAAATACACGCAGTTGTGTAAAACAATAATGACTTGAAGAATACTATGACAGCAATAGTAGCAAGGGATTTCTTTCAAATGTCAGATCAACTCTCCTGAGATTGTGTTTATGCCATTGTTCTCAGCATAGTCTCTAAAAGACCTCTATCTTCTGACAACCTATAGCCCCTTCTTCCCAGATCTACACTAGGCTCAAGACACTCTTATGCTTGACAGACCGAGGCAACGGCAATGGATGCCACTTCCAAGGCTAAATTGTGAAGACAGTAAACTTCCACAGTTTGCTCTCGTGATCATTCTGAGGGAAGCCTTCTGCCTTGTGTGAGAGGACCTGATGACGCTAAGAGCCAGCACAGATGCCAGTGAGCGGGGAAGCTTTGGGGCAAGCATCTGCTCCACACTTAACCTTGAAATGAATGAGTCCCCAGAACATGTGAAGGCTGACCTCGTCTGAGACTCTGAGCCGAGGACTGATTTTTTTCACTTCATAGAAACTATAATAGATAACAGATATGTATTTGTCCTAGTGATAATTATGCTTTTAGTTCTCTTGGTTTAATTTTAAAAGCTGCTGATTTCATCAAGCCCCTATTCCACTGGTTGTTCAATGGTAGCAATACCCATTTTCACAATGTGCATTAATAGATTGAGTAATCTTGGTTCTTCTTTCCAGTTTCCTTCTGATATTTTGCTAAAGGTATTATTTAAATTTTGTTCTAATAATGTTATAGGTATCTTATGCTGTGCTTCCAGTTAGCATGTAGAATACAAAACAGTGGTCAGAATCATAATTGCTCACAACAAAATAAAAGGTGCACTTCAACCCTTTTGCAATCAACAAAATGATAGGTTGGAGGGGTGGTAAAGTGTTTGCCATGCAAGCATGAGGACAAAAGCTCAAATCCCTACTACTCATGCAAAAGCCAGATTGACATGGAGTCTTCCTATAGTAGTCCTTCCTGGTTGTTCTGTAGCATGGGATGCGGCGAAACAGAATCCTTTAGAACAAGTTATCTAGTTACACTGGACCTATCAGCTAGCTGTGGGCTCGGCAAGAGACCTTCCTCAATATGTAAAGTGGGGAGGATGGTGGAAGGCACTTAATAATCTCTGCACGCACATGCACACATATGCACCTGCAGTTACAACACCGTAAACACACACACTCCTCATACACAGATGCACCTATAACAAAGAAACAACTATTAAAAAATGTCTCAAAATAAGACATCATTCTACAAGCTCCATGGTACTAAAAAATAAAACATAGCTAGAGAATGAGTGGAGGTGGAGAAAACACACATAGCATACTATTAGCGTGTTGTTTAATTCTTTCGAAGATGGATTTCTATTTCCAACACTGGAACGTCTTTGAGTTTAGAATGCATCTCATACCCTCTGGTAATGATCTCGTGACAATTGCCTGCTCATGTGACAACTCAATCTTGGCTGCTCACAAGGGCCATTGATGGATGTACATTATTAGCATAGCATACATTGAGCTTCGTGCCATTTAAAATATCATTAGGAGGTGAGTACAATGATTCACCGGTTACAAAATTAATTTTTCTATATATAAAGACAGTAAACAGTAATATATGTGCCAACATTTATATACAAATACATCTATAAGAGTTATTGCAATGAATATGAAATTAAAATTCTGAATAACAAGGTCTGGTGTCATGGTTGAATTAGGAATATTTTTCACAATTATAATAATATGTTATCTAAATGATAATATATTGATATTATTTATTATTATACTCTATTATGTAATATATAATATATCTTATTTGCTGAGAGTAGAGATGAATATGATGACTTTGCAAATAGTTCTTGACCATTTGGCTATAGTCACATTCCTAAATTGACATTAATGTCAAATAAATGTGATTTCAAAGTGTGTATGTTCTAATGTTCAGTTTTTTTGGCAAAACATTTCAGCTTGCTCACTCTGGCATTTTATTAAAACTGGAAATTCTTTCTCTTCTCAGTTGTTTTGCAGAACCTTCTGACAACCTGGTCTCCCATGCCTCATGGGTCTCTATGATGAAAGTCTCCTGTACTCATATTCTTGGACTTACAGGTGCTTATTAGTTTATCAGACACCCATGTCAGGCACAAGTTCTCCCTGGTGGCCTGCCCATGTGATGTACAGTTTCTGATTTGCACATCTACAATAGAATGAACTGAATGCTCATTTTATGGGGATATCTGTGGTCTAGCCTGCTACTTGAGTCTACGCCGGTGCCTGCGGTCATGCTGTAGCCAGAAACCATGTGGATTTTCAGGGCTATCGATGGCTACAGACTCACAGTTGTAAAAGAGAGACACAGACACTTCTGGGACCTCCCTGCCTAAACAAACAGTTTATACAAGAAGCCATTGAAGAGAGCGCTCATAAATTGTGATAAGGATGCTGAAGTCTAACTGTTCATAGTTAATGGCTTCCGGTGGAGTAGGTGTTGGGAAGGACTCAGTTTTCTTTAAGGGGCTGGCCACTGGGAGTTTGACTGTGCTCTGGCAAGTATATGGCAGCACAGACTGGACTTTGTATTGTTTTTCTTCTTTTTTAGGGGTAGGGGTGGGGTCACAAGGGTAGGCACTGACCTAGGAGGACCGGGAAGTCAATGTGATCTGGTTGCATTATGTGAAGTTTTGAAATAATCAATAAAATTTTATGTTAACAAAAAGAAAATAATTCCTTAATGCATATAGAATTTTAGTATCATATTAAAGGCAAATGCGAACATGTGTACTAATGAGTTACATGCATGCTACTCAGTTGGATTTGTTTGATTATTAAAGAATTAACTTTTATAAAAAGGAACTTACCTATATTGCTTCCCGCCTCTATTTTCTTTCCTTCTGATTCTCCAGTGTAGATATGGTGGGGACTTTTATAATATAGTTAATCCCTGCAAATGAAGAAACAAATAAGCAAAACCCAGAATTTGCAAAATCAAATAAAGACTCCTGAGCAATTCTACTAGTCTTGCATCGTCCTTGCACATTGATTTGCACGGAAAAAAGGGGTTTCGTTAAAATCATTGCATTTCAAAGGACAATAGGATTGCTCCTTTAGTATTTGATAAGGCTACAAAAGTAAGAAAGATTAACCATAAATAGCTGATGTGACCTGGTCAAGTTTAACTTTTCCTGTTATATCTTCTTCTACCTTCCTCCTGGGCATAGAGTTACTGAGGGAGGATCAGTCAAAAAATGTCTTTACTGGGGGAAATTTTAGTTAATCAGTTGGAATGTGAGGAAAGAATGCCACAAAAATAATTATTCAATATATGATTGTAGAACTGTAAGAACCCATCTGCATTAGCTAAGCTAAACAGAGCAGATCTCACGGCAGAGCAGCCCAACGGCTGAAAAACTTACAAATACTCACTTTCCTGTGCATGTTATAGCATGGGATGTCAGTGGGGTGACACTCTTGCTTCAGATGACCTCAGTGTGTAAGGTCGGGAGAAAGATCAAAGTGAATCATCCTGTTCTGGGAAAGGTAGACGCCGCTCACTATGTGGATCTCCCTCTTCTTGTCTCCTAACATTCCTCCAGGGTTTCTGCATTCCTTTGCTTCTCATTTCTGTGACAAAAATACCTATCAGAAACAACCTCTGAGGATGGACTTACGAGATCAGTATTTTAGAGGGATTGTCCCACAGTGGTGAGGAAGCTATGGCAGAGGTCATGGTACTGGGAGCATGCCCAGTCTTCTTCAGGCCATGTTGACCCAGAAAGTAGAGAAAGCCAGAGTAGAACAAGAGTGAGTATAGCTTCCAAATATCTAAACCTAACCACTTCTACCAGTTAGACCCCATCTCCTAAAGGATCCGTGGCTTTCAAAGGGTGCCATAAGTTGGGAATTGAGAATTTAAAACACTAGCTTGTAAACTGGGTATAGTTGCTCACTCTTAGAATATCAAGCAGTAGAAAGGTGGGGTTAGGATGATCCTAAGTTCAAGGTCATCTTCTGATACATAGTGAATGTGAGGCCAGTCTTGGTTACATAGTATCCCTCTTTAAAAGAATTAAAACATAGGCCTATGGTGGATACTTTTGAGTCAAACTATAACAATCTGTCATTTGCCAAACCTTCTTGAAAAGTCAACTGTGAAACTTGCAGATCAATGTTTTTGGGAATGTGGAGGAAAACAGGCAACTGGAAAAAAAGACCATAAATAATCATCTTGGCCAAATCTCCCTATAAGAAAGAGACTATGGTGTATGCATCCAGAGGGCAATATGGATTGTGAACTGGGAAAACCCTAGCGAAAGGGAGCAGATGCAGGTTGCATAGTCAGTTGATGAACCCCAGGTAAAAGGCACCAAACAACTACTGATACTTTCCACAAGGCAGCTGAGTTGAGTATGTGGGGTTTGTCTGAACCAATGCTCGGCACTTAATACTTTCTCCATTAAAATACATTTTACAAATTTTTAATTATATTTTAATAAGCTTGGGAACTAAAAACCATTCTGAAGACTATTAGAAACTAGAAGAGTGTCCCATTTGATTTGAACTCACTGCATTAAGATTCAATTTGTAGTGAGCCAGGCAAGAGAAACATGTAAATATTAATTTCTTGAATCACGGTAGCGCTATGTTTTACGATCCAGATTCTGGAGCTAAAATATTTTGGGCTATTTACTTTCATTTAATAGAGAGGCTTCTCTCAATATTTGCTCGAGGACTGACGAATGCTCTCTCCTTCATCTCTTGCCTGGATTCACATTGCAAAATTATTTAAAACATGCAAATGGAAGATATCATACTTTCCCTGACTGTGTATTGCTTTCTCCCTATTTCCCACTAATTTTATTTGACTTTCCCACCTGGTATACACAACTACTGAATATTTATCTAATAGTTCCCAACCTCAGAAACTGATCTTGCAACAAGAGTATTTCCACTTAGATAGTGACAGAACAGGTATAATTTAATGACCTGGTTACTCCTAGGGAGGAAGGGGGAAAGGGCATTCTGTGTTTTATGGTAACGACTAATTTTCCATGTAAGGCATAATGATTTTGATTTTAAAGTTGAATTTTATAGATTAGTTATAATACACATTCAGAGTGTGAATTTGGAACAGAGGAAACCAAGGAACGTCCTCTCTCCATAGTGCCTTTCATATGTGACAGGGAAGCTATGCCCATGAAATCTCAAAATTATGATTGCCTCAATAAGCCAGGTACAACGACAGCACCAGCTGACAAGCCATGAGGATGGAGAGATATTACACACTCCTCTCCATGCCCATGAACAGGCAGGTTATATATAGCTGGTGAGAGAGGAGGAGCACTGATCTTCTCTAACGTGACCCCATCCCATGTGGTCAGTGCTAACCACATATACATAGAAAAATGATGATACACACATGAGCAATACTAAGTGGACTTAGAAGGCTGTATTCACATACACATATGTGTATACATATAAAACGATAATGGAAGAATAAGATGTCATGAACTCAGACATGGGAAGGGTTGTGGGTAGAGGAGGAAGGGTTGAAGATAATATGAACACATTGTGTTAGTGTTTAGAATTCTCAAAAAGGTTTAAATTAAAAATAAATAAAAATAAGCCCCACCTTCAAATGTGGGTGTGGCGATTTACACCTGTAATCCTGGAATGTAGGAAGCCAAGGAAAGTACCATAAATTTGAGGACAACCTGAGCTACATAAGGAATTCCAGGACCATCTCAATTATAGAGAAATTCCGACTCCCAAATCCCTTCACATAAAAATTCCATTTCCAAAGAAGAAATGGTTTTTAAGAAATAACTATTAGAAGTCTCAATCCTTTATATCACAAACAAAGATACTTAGAGTATTTCCAGACATATGCACTAATTTTAAGATTGTGCATTGTTTCACAAAGCATGCATAACCCCCTCTTAGTGTGTTAAAACTGGTCTAATATATCCATTTTATAAGCAGCAATGCACTGGTGTTCACTCTAAGTCCATTTCTTCAAATATATTGGAAAAAATCCAGGCATTTCATAATTCATTTCAACTTACACAGGCTTCAGGTTGTTTGAAGCTGGAAGACTCCATGGTGCTTTTAATACTGAACTCCTGACTCTTTGATTTAAGTCATAAATATGGTTCTCCTTACCGATGGCTACAGACTCTCCATCAAGCAGGGTCCCAGTAACACAATGGCCGATCGTTGCTTCTTCCCACCATCACTCTTCAGTTGTAGTCACTGTCACAGGCTCTGTGGTAAGAAAGATTCTGAAGCCATGCCTGCTCACTACGTCAGAGGTCTGGGATTAATACGAATGTCTTCTACAAGAGTGAGAAAGGGAGTTATTGACTAGAGTGTAGTACTAATTTCTGTTGTGAATAAAAGTCCTACCAAGTTTGAACACACAGATTTTCAGTGGGGCCATATTAAGAATGAAGATAATTCGCTAAAAATAACCATTCAACATGGAGAATTTATTACATAGGAAGATTTTGTTCGTTACTTTTTCCGTTGCTGTGATAAAACACCATAGCCAAGAGCAACTTAGGGAGGAAAGCGTTCATTTGGCTTACAGGTCCTGAAGGAGAGACCGCAGAGTCCTGAGAACAGGAAAATAGCTCATGCAAGGAATGAGAAGCTGGTTGATGACATTTGCTTTCACACAGGAAGGAGGGTTGTTGGGGAAGAGGGGGAGAAAGGGAGGAGGGATGGTGAAAAGAGGGAGATGGAAAGAGGGAGGGATGGAGAGAGGTAAAGATAGAGGGAGTGGGTAAAGGGAGAAGGGAACAGCAAGAGAGGGGGAGAGAGAGGGAGAGGGAGAGGGAGAGGGAGAGGGAGAGGGAGAGGGAGAGGGAGAGGGAGAGGGAGAGGGAGAGGGAGAGGGAGAGGGAGAGGGAGAGGGAGAGGGAGAGGGAGAGGGAGAGATAGATATTGAACCAGCAAGCTCTTTATAAACTCCCAAAGCTTGCCTGCAGTCCTCTTAAAGGTCCCATATCCTCCTAAACAGTATCGCTAACTGGAGGACACTTGTTCAAATAAATTAGCCTATGAGGGGCATTTTCATTCAAATAAACAGGCAATTTGCTCATTCTTGAGCAGGTTGTAATGACTTTTTTTTCCTCCCTCCCTCCTCCACAGATAACTCTAGGCAAATGTTTTAGTTATCTTGGTCAATGAACTTAACACAGCCTAGAGTCAGTTGAGACGTCTTGACTAAGGGATTTCCTAGATCAGACTGGCCTGGGCCTTGTCTGTGGGAGATTGTCCCCATTAATAACTGACATGGAAAGGTCCACTCTATTGTGTGTGGCACCGTCTCTGGGCCAGAGTCCGGGTCTATGTAAGAGAGCTCCAAATAAGCCAGAAAGGACTGTTCCACCAGGGCTCTGCTACAGGTTGAATCCCTGTGCAGACTTTTTTAAATGATCAACCGTTACCTGGAAGTTTACGCTAAATAAATCTTTCTTTCCCTAATCTGGACACTGAGAGATTGTGCATATACAGATTGCATGCGTGCACTCGCACACACACACCCATCCACACCCAAACAACCACATAGTCACACACATTCCCTCACACACTCACACACATACTCCCACTCATATGTAAACATGCACACTCATGCCTACATTCACATACCCACACCCACATTCAAACACACACACACTCTTTCTCTTACACACACATACACTTACACACATACACACACATTCATATTCATCCATACACACCCAAACAACCACACACTCACACTCCCTCACTCTCCCTCACACACTCCCTCACACACTCCCTCACATACATTCCCTCACACACTTACAAACATGCACACTCATATCCTCCACACCCACATTCAAACACACACAAACACTCACTCACTCTTACACACACACACACACACACACACACACACACACACACTGTTTGAAGAAGTAGCTGTGTTCCATTTTTTGGCAGTGTGTGTTTACTCCGTGGGTAGTTTAAGTTAAGCTGGTTGTTTTGGTTTTCAAACAATTCATTATCATGTGCCTAGAGATTTTGAATCTTGTTTATATTCATTTGCTTTTTATTCTTTATCCTATTTAGGATTCACTGAGCTACACAAATCTATACTTTGATTTTTTTAAATCAGTTTTGCAAACCTGACAGCCATTATGTCTAATAGTTTATCTTCCTCATTCACTTTTTATCTTGGCAGTCATCAATTATATGCATATCAAATATTAGATATTATCTGTTCTTTTCTAGATATTCCATTCTTTTTCATTTTAGCTTTCTTGACTTCCTCCTTGCGTCTGTGTGGATGCATTTTATTGGTCAGTCCTCAGGTTCACAGGCTCACGAACATTGTACTCTGACATATACATACAGTTTTCTCTGAGTCAATCTTGTGAATTTATAATTAGTTTTCTTATGATTGTTACAAGTTCTTTTTATTCAATAACTTATTCGTTATGTAAAATAGTCATTGTTCCTCAGTATATGTCTAGTTCATTTTTCCTGACAAATGCGTACATGAACCCTATAGAGAAACTCAGTAATAGAGCTCAGTAGCGAGAAGGGATGTACCTGAGAAACGATGGCATGACAGTGTGCGCATAGAGAGCACTGGTGTGCGGCCGGGTCTCAGTAGGATGTTGGACTGGACAGGCATCCTGTGAAACATTTCCATTTTGATTTTTATGCAGTTATCTCTGCTGAGTTTCCCCAGGTCTTCTTGCTTTCTAGCCATTATTCTCACTGTATCCCTTAACACATCCATCATGGTTATTTCAAGTTCTCTGTGGGATAATTTCAACATTTGAGCTCTTTGGGGATTTGTCTTTATGGACTGCTTTCTTCCGTGTTGCTTATTTGTGTATTTTTCTTTTTGTGCTTATCATATAATGTTTTCATTGCTTGCAAGCCATTTTGTACAAATGAAACAACATTTGCTTCAGTTTTAAAAGTACACTTAATTTTAATTTTATTTTATTGGGGTAGGGCCGGTCTGACTCTGGCATACACAGGGCAACTTGAGAACGTAATTTCTCATCCTCCACCATGGAGCTGTCATGTTGTCAAAATTGGTAGCAAGCCACCCCACTGGTTCCCATTTGTTACATTTTTAACACAGCCAGGCTAACTAAGAGATAAGAGAATGCTGATTTGTGTTTGTGCTTTTTTCTACAGACTCACTTTAATTTGTTTTTTTTTCTAATGTCTTCAAATACTTTGAAATAAAGTCAGGACTTGTCCATTTACAGGGTTTAGAATCTGAGTGCAGAAAACACTCCAGATATATTCACAGGACTCAAGGTAGAGTCACCTCCCTTTAGAGCTATGGAATAGCTTTCTCTGGTGTGCAGAAACTGACCATGTTTGAAGTCTCTACAGAGTTTTCTTTGCTTTTGATCTTTGCATTAGCTTTCTGAACCTTGATGACCTCTTTTAGAAGAGTGGCCTGAACCTCAGCTCTGACACAACTATAGTTCCGTATGCTGAAAAAAACACAGGAACACAGGATGCCTGGGAGAGTTTTTTTGTTTATTTGTTTTTTAGGTTTGCTTACTAAAGGGATGGTCAAATGTGTACATAAGTGTGTGTGTGTGTGTGTGTGTGTGTGTGTGTGTGCGCGCTTGTGTGTGTATCTCCATCAGTCTCTCCTCTTTGACTCTTCAACTTCCCTCAATGACAATTTTCTCTTCTTGTTTCCTGGCTCCTGCTCAATGCACTTTGAGGGAGGGAGGATGCCTGTGAAGACATTGCAGAACACTCTGGGACAATCTAATATTTCGCTTTCGCCCTTCACACTGCCTCCTTGCTCTGGGAGCATCACTTCCTAGCGTTAACGAGTCATTAGTGAGTAGTCATGGGCAAGCATTGGCAGATGGATCCTATTTGGCCTGTGGATGGAATTCTTCCAAATGATTGTGTACTGTGGCAGGTGCCCACACCTGGGTCTTAACAATACTTAAAGTAAGTATAATTCTTTTTCTTCCTTTTCCTTACCTCTTTCTCAAGGCATATTTCATCCTCAGCACTCTAGTGTCCCTTCTCTTTCACAAAAGATTGGCTTCATTCTTAATATTTGTTTGGATTTCATTATTTTTCCAACTCTTTGATATGTATTAAAACCTAAGACTTTCTTGGCAAAACTGCCTTTTATGTTTTAAGTTGGGGGGAGAATGACCCTTTCTTTTCTGATTCAAAAAGAAGTTCAAGATACTATTGCTCTAAAACACCTCTCTTTATACATAAGTTAAGGGACAACAGATACATGTGATGAACACTCACAACTCCGTGTGCTACTAGAAACTGGTCATAGCAGACTGAAAACATGCCTTTGCTCTCCTCTTCACAGAGAGCAATGTGTAGCACTTGAGACAGGAAGGACACCAGGGGAGGGCATCTCAGCAACTCATGCTCTCCTGCTGCCTTCAGATTCTACTTTGGAAACATTCAACAGAAATATTTTGGCCCTCTGAACTGTTGAGATTGTACATAAGGCCCCAGGTCTCACTGGCACATGCTACAAAAGGTTTCCCTCTCTGTTCTTTATGTCCTACTTCTCTTGCTTACAAAAATATATTTAATTCTTTATGGAGGTTGAATTTCTTTTATTATTAAAAATTAAGATACCTCTATACCAAACACCACACATTCAGATATTGTACAATATAATTATACTATCATTGCTTTAATTTCCAAATTTTGTGTATTTAATTATTTTAGTATTTCCTTATAAATTAGTGCTTTGATCTGTTACTACTGATCGTTTCATTCAATCTAGGTTTTTAATATAAGTTTTTGATTGTAATTGTTCAAACATACCATATATATAAACATATATACATATACATGTATATGTATATATGTTTATTAACATGCACACACATATTCAGTGGGATTTTACTTTTATTTTATTGACCTAAAACTGTTTTTGTTACCCAAATATAATCCACATTCCGAAATAGAATGACTTATAACTTCTTTCTTTTGTTCATTATCTGTTTTCTCATATATGTTGTTGAAAGTCTACTACTCCTTTTGCTATGGGAATTGTCACATTTATAACTTCAATAGATCATCGTGGCAATTTGATCAGGCACCTTGCCCTGATTGAATTCTGCCTGGACAAAGATTAAGTAGCAATTCCATACAAATTTATTTTCCTTTGTTGCATATAAATATCCTACTTGGGGGCTGGGAGATTGGCATCTTGCTTATTCATTTATTTTATTTTTTTATGCACTCACTTGCAAAATCCTCAAAGTAATCACCAGTCCTAAGATCTCCATTGTTGACTTCATATAGATGAGCATCCTAGGTATCGTGAAGAATAGAATTGCACGGGCGAGTGGCGCACTGCTTTCTTCCTTTCTGTTGCTTTCTGTGTCACGAGTATAGTTTAGTCCGATTGTCCAGTTCTGGATGGGACCCAGTGGGCACTCTACTCCACAGCTGATTTACACTTCTGCTAGTCTAAGTACAGATGGTGTATGGAATATCGAATACTATTGTTGGCGAGCTGAAAAAAAATGAGTCACAAATGGCAGGTCCTGAAACAGTGTGCACAGGCATATAAAAATGCTGGACATTCATTTCCCTCTCAACAGACGCTCCTTTCACATTGAACACTGTGACTCTTATATCTGCACCCGAGCAATAGAACTACCGGGTGAGATATGCCTGCATAGCACAGGTATGCACAAAGACAAAATACACACAACCAAACCACATTTGAAGCACAGGACACGCCTATGACTTGAGATCTGCTCCTCAGAATTGGTATAGAACAACCTACAATAGCAAGAGTTCTATGATCACTGCATCCAGAGCCCAGAGGACAACTTTCCTATTTTTGACCTAGCACTGTAGAAGTTTGAGAATAATGCCTGTCTTGGCATCATAAATTGACAGTGCCTTCTGCCGTAGGAAGCAGGGGGGCTTCTTGGAGAACTGTGTTAACTGACTTGCAAGGGCTTACTTCCACATCCTATGCCCGTGGTCAGTTTTGCAGAATGGACCGTGCTCAGCAGGGAACGGGGACTTTTATTCTTTCTGCTTCCTTTCTCTAGTTCGCCATCTGTAGGTACCAAGGAACAATCGGAGATGTATAGCAGTTGCATATGGCTGCCGAAAGATTTTTAAATTAATTTTGCTTGAAACTTGGAAAAAATCTACATATTATTCTAGTTTCTAAAAGCAAAAAATTGAAGGTAAGAATTAAGATAGTTATGGTCCTATTGAAAAGTAATTTTGTAATAGCTGACAGAATATTTTATAAGAAAATGGGTTTTTGGACAACATGAAAATAATTTTAGACCCAAATCCCATGGGAGGGAGAGCTAAACCTTCAGAGAGGCAGACAGGCCTGGGAAACCAGAAGAGACTGCTCCCTGCACACACATCTCGGACGCCAGAGGAAAAAGCCAAAGACCATCTGGAACCCTGGTGCACTGAAGCTCCCGGAAGGGGCGGCACAGGTCTTCCTGGTTGCTGCCGCTGCAGAGAGCCCCTGGACAGCACCCCACGAGCAAACCTGAGCCTCGGGACCACAGGTAAGACCAAATTTTCTGCTGCAAGAAAGCTGCCTGGTGAACTCAAGACACAGGCCCACAGGAACAGCTGAAGACCTGTAGAGAGGAAAAACTACATGCCCGAAAGCAGAACACTCTGTCCCCATAACTGACTGAAAGAGAGGAAAACAGGTCTACAGCACTCCTGACACACAGGCTTATAGGACAGTCTAGCCACTGTCAGAAATAGCAGAACAAAGTAACACTAGAGATAATCTGATGGCGAGAGGCAAGCGCAGGAACCCAAGCAACAGAAACCAAGACTACATGCCATCATCGGAGCCCAATTCTCCCACCAAAACAAACATGGAATATCCAAACACACTAGAAAAGCAAGATCTAGTTTCAAAATCATATTTGATCATGATGCTGGAGGACTTCAAGAAAGACCTGAACACACTTAGGGAAGCACAGGAAAACATTAATAAACAAGTAAAAGCCTACAGAGAGGAATCGCAAAAATCCCTGAAAGAATTCCAGGAAAACACAATCAAACAGTTGAAGGAATTAAAAATGGAAATAGAAGCAATCAAGAAAGAACACATGGAAACAACCCTGGATATAGAAAACCAAAAGAAGAGACAAGGAGCTGTAGATACAAGCTTCACCAACAGAATACAAGAGATGGAAGAGAGAATCTCAGGAGCAGAAGATTCCATAGAAATCATTGACTCAACTGTCAAAGATAATGTAAAGCGGAAAAAGCTACTGGTCCAAAACATACAGGAAATCCAGGACTCAATGAGAAGATCAAACCTAAGGATAATAGGTATAGAAGAGAGTGAAGACTCCCAGCTCAAAGGACCAGTAAATATCTTCAACAAAATCATAGAAGAAAACTTCCCTAACCTAAAAAAAGAGATACCCATAGACATACAAGAAGCCTGCAGAACTCCAAATAGATTGGACCAGAAAAGAAACACCTCCCGTCACATAATTGTCAAAACACCAAACGCACAAAATAAAGAAAGAATATTAAAAGCAGTAAGGGAAAAAGGTCAAGTAACATATAAAGGGAGACCTATCAGAAGCACACCAGACTTCTCGCCAGAAACTATGAAGGCCAGAAGATCCTGTACTGATGTTATACAGACCATAAGAGAACACAAATGCCAGCCCAGATTACTGTATCCAGCAAAACTCTCAATTAACATTGATGGAGAAACCAAGATATTCCATGACAAAACCAAATTTACACAATATCTTTCTACAAATCCAGCACTACAAAGGATAATAAATGGTAAAGCCCAACATAAGGAGGCAAGCTATACCCTAGAAGAAGCAAGAAACTAATCGTCTTGGCAACAAAACAAAGAGAATGAAAGCACACAAACATAACCTCACATCCAAATATGAATATAACGGGAAGCAATAATCACTATTCCTTAATATCTCTCAATATCAATGGCCTCAACTCCCCAATAAAAAGACATAGATTAACAAACTGGATAAGCAACGAGGACCCTGCATTCTGCTGCCTACAGGAAACACACCTCAGAGACAAAGACAGACACTACCTCAGAGTGAAAGGCTGGAAAACAACTTTCCAAGCAAATGGTCAGAAGAAGCAAGCTGGAGTAGCCATTCTAATATCAAATAAAATCAATTTCCAACTAAAAGTCATCAAAAAAGATAAGGAAGGACACTTCATATTCATCAAAGGAAAAATCAACCAAGATGAACTCTCAATCCTAAATATCTATGCCCCAAATGCAAGGGCACCTACATACGTAAAAGAAACCTTACTAAAGCTCAAAACACACATTGCACCTCACACAATAATAGTGGGAGATTTCAACACCCCACTCTCATCAATGGACAGATCATGGAAACAGAAATTAAACAGTGATGTAGACAGAATAAGAGAAGTCATGAGCCAAATGGACTTAACGGATATTTATAGAACATTCTATCCTAAAGCAAAAGGATATACCTTCTTCTCAGCTCCTCATGGTACTTTCTCCAAAATTGACCATATAATTGGTCAAAAAACGGGCCTCAACAGGTACAGAAAGATAGAAATAATCCCATGCGTGCTATCGGACCACCACGGCCTAAAACTGGTCTTCAATAACAATAAGGGAAGAATGCCCACATATACGTGGAAATTGAACAATGCTCTACTCAATGATAACCTGGTCAAGGAAGAAATAAAGAAAGATATTAAAAACTTTTTAGAATTTAATGAAAATGAAGATACAACATACTCAAACTTATGGGACACAATGAAAGCTGTGCTAAGAGGAAAACTCATAGCGCTGACTGCCTGCAGAAAGAAACAGGAAAGAGCATATGTCAGCAGCTTGACAGCACACCTAAAAGCTCTAGAACAAAAAGAAGCAAATACACCCAGGAGGAGTAGAAGGCAGGAAATAATCAAACTCAGAGCTGAAATCAACCAAGTAGAAACAAAAAGGACCATAGAAAGAATCAACAGAACCAAAAGTTGGTTCTTTGAGAAAATCAACAAGATAGATAAACCCTTAGCCAGACTAACGAGAGGACACAGAGAGTGTGTCCAAATTAACAAAATCAGAAATGAAAATGGAGACATAACTACAGATTCGGAGGAAATTCAAGAAATCATCAGATCTTACTATAAAAACCTATATTCAACAAAATTTGAAAATCTTCAGGAAATGGACAATTTCCTAGACAGATACCAGGTATCGAAGTTAAATCAGGAACAGATAAACCAGTTAAACAACCCCATAACTCCTAAGGAAATAGAAGCAGTCATTAAAGGTCTCCCAACCAAAAAGGGCCCAGGTCCAGACGGGTTTAGTGCAGAATTCTATCAAACCTTCATAGAAGACCTCATACCAATATTATCCAAACTATTCCACAAAATTGAAACAGATGGAGCCCTACCGAATTCCTTCTACGAAGCCACAATTACTCTTATACCTAAACCACACAAAGACACAACAAAGAAAGAGAACTTCAGACCAATTTCCCTTATGAATATCGACGCAAAAATACTCAATAAAATTCTGGCAAACCGAATTCAAGAGCACATCAAAACAATCATCCACCATGATCAAGTAGGCTTCATCCCAGGCATGCAGGGATGGTTTAATATACGGAAAACCATCAACGTGATCCATTATATAAACAAACTGAAAGAACAGAACCACATGATCATTTCATTAGATGCTGAGAAAGCATTTGACAAAATTCAACACCCCTTCATGATAAAAGTCCTGGAAAGAATAGGAATTCAAGGCCCATACCTAAACATAGTAAAAGCCATATACAGCAAACCAGTTGCTAACATTAAACTAAATGGAGAGAAACTTGAAGCAATCCCACTAAAATCAGGGACTAGACAAGGCTGCCCACTCTCTCCCTACTTATTCAATATAGTTCTTGAAGTTCTAGCCAGATCAATCAGACAACAAAAGGAGATCAAATGGATACAGATCGGAAAAGAAGAGGTCAAAATATCACTATTTGCAGATGACATGATAGTATATTTAAGTGATCCCAAAAGTTCCACCAGAGAACTACTAAAGCTGATAAACAACTTCAGCAAAGTGGCTGGGTATAAAATTAACTCAAATAAATCAGTTGCCTTCCTCTATACAAAAGAGAAACAAGCCGAGAAAGAAATTAGGGAAACGACACCCTTCATAATAGACCCAAATAATATAAAGTACCTCGGTGTGACTTTAACCAAGCAAGTAAAAGATCTGTACAATAAGAACTTCAAGACACTGAGGAAAGAAATTGAAGAAGACCTCAGAAGATGGAAAGATCTCCCATGCTCATGGATTGGCAGGATTAATATGGTAAAAATGGCCATTTTACCAAAAGCAATCTACAGATTCAATGCAATCCCCATCAAAATACCAATCCAATTCTTCAAAGAGTTAGACAGAACAATTTGCAAATTCATCTGGAATAACAAAAAACCCAGGATAGCTAAAGCTATCCTCAACAATAAAAGGACTTCAGGGGGAATCACTATCCCTGAACTCAAGCAGTATTACAGAGCAATAGTGATAAAAACTGCATGGTATTGGTACAGAGACAGACAGATAGACCAATGGAATAGAATTGAAGACCCAGAAATGAACCCACACACCTATGGTCACTTGATTTTTGACAAAGGAGCCAAAACCATCCAATGGAAAAAAGATAGCATTTTCAGCAAATGGTGCTGGTTCAACTGGAGGGCAACATGTAGAAGAATGCAGATCGATCCATCCTTATCACCCTGTACAAAGCTTAAGTCCAAGTGGATCAAGGACCTCCACATCAAACCAGACACACTCAAACTAATAGAAGAAAAACTAGGGAAGCATCTGGAACACTGGGCACTGGAAAAAATTTCCTGAACAAAACACCAATGGCTTATGCTCTAAGATCAAGAATCGACAAATGGGATCTCATAAAACTGCAAAGCTTCTGTAAGGCAAAGGACACTGTGGTTAGGACAAAACGGCAACCAACAGATTGGGAAAAGATCTTTACCAATCCTACAACAGATAGAGGCCTTATTTCCAAAATATACAAAGAACTCAAGAAGTTAGACCGCAGGGAAACAAATAACCCTATTAAAAAATGGGGTTCAGAGCTAAACAAAGAATTCACAGCTGAGGAATGCCGAATGGCGGAGAAACACCTAAAGAAATGTTCAACATCTTTAGTCATAAGGGAAATGCAAATCAAAACAACCCTGAGATTTCACCTCACACCAGTGCGATTGGCTAAGATCAAAAACTCAGGTGACAGCAGATGCTGGCGAGGATGTGGAGAAAGAGGAACACTCCTCCATTGTTGGTGGGATTGCAGACTGGTAAAACTATTCTGGAAATCAGTGTGGAGGTTCCTCAGAAAATTGGACATTGAACTGCCTGAGGATCCAGCTATACCTCTCTTGGGCATATACCCAAAAGATGCCTCAACATATAAAAGAGACACGTGCTCCACTATGTTCATCGCAGCCTTATTTATAATAGCCAGAAAATGGAAAGAACCCAGATGCCCTTCAACAGAGGAATGGATACAGAAAATGTGGTACATCTACACAATGGAATATTACTCAGCTATCAAAAACAACGAGTTTATGAAATTCGTAGGCAAATGGTTGGAACTGGAAAATATCATCCTGAGTGAGCTAACCCAATCACAGAAAGACATACATGGTATGCACTCATTGATAAGTGGCTATTAGCCCAAATGCTTGAATTACCCTAGATCCCTAGAACAAACGAAACTCAAGACGGATGATCAAAATGTGAATGCTTCACTCCTTCTTTAAATGAGGAAAAAGAATACCCTTGGCAGGGAAGGGAGAGGCAAAGATTAAAACAGAGACTGAAGGAACACCCATTCAGAGCCTGCCCCACATTTGGCCCATACATATACAGCCACCCAATTAGACAAGATGGATGAAGCAAAGAAGTGCAGACCGACAGGAGCCGGATGTAGATCGCTCCTGAGAGACACAGCCAGAATACAGCAAATACAGAGGCGAATGCCAGCAGCAAACCACTGAACTGAGAATAGGTCCCCTATTGAAGGAATCAGAGAAAGAACTGGAAGAGCTTGAAGGGGCTCGAGACCCCAAAAGTACAACAATGCCAAGCAACCAGAGCTTCCAGGGACTAAGCCACTACCTAAAGACTATACATGGACTGACCCTGGACTCTGACCCCATAGGTAGCAATGAATATCCTAGTAAGAGCACCAGTGGAAGGGGAAGCCCTGGGTCCTGCTAAGACTGAACCCCCAGTGAACTAGTCTATGGGGGGAGGGCGGCAATGGGGGGAGGGTTGGGAGGGGAACACCCATAAGGAAGGGGAGGGTGGAGGGGGATGTTTGCCCGGAAACCGGGAAAGGGAATAACACTCGAAATGTATATAAGAAATACTCAAGTTAATAAAAAAAAAAAAATCAAAAAAAAAAAAAAAAACTTCATGAAACTATTACCATCTTGGAACATGGACTTTGGTATAACTTAAGTCTGTGTAACTAAGCCGTGGTTACTCTTGTCTTTGACTTTAGAACAAACAATCTTATTTTCTTCATTTTTAAAAAATAACCATCTTTTAAAAAATTTCTTTAAAAATGTTTTTAATTTTTTTAAAAATATTTATTCTTATTTTATGTGCACTGTTTTGCCTGCCTGCATGTATGTCTATGTCAGGGAGTAAGATCCCCCGGAACTAGAGTTAAAAACACTTGTGAAGTACTGTGTGGCTGCTGGGAATTGAACCTAGGTCCTCTGGAAGAGCAGCCAGTGCGTATAACTGCTGAGCCATCCCCAGACCCTCGAATAAACAATTTTAGATTCCCTTTGAAAAAAAAAAAAGAAAATAATTTTAATAAAATTTGACAAATAATAATGATAATTAATTTAAAAATATATATTATCTTTAATTAAATCACTCTCAGTGATATCTGTTTAACTATATTAAGTCATTATTATAATGATTACATAATTATGATGATTAGTGTTTCTGGAGTGAAGCTAAAGAAATAATTATATAAAATATAGAGTAGCTTCTTGTTTCATTTATTTGTATTTTATCATACATTCAAGCATTACCAGCTAGCCAGGAAAGGTCTTTGGTTATATTTTGTGTGTGTGTGTATGTATATATGTATATGTATATATTTTGATATATGTATATATATGCTTTGTATTTTCCTTTTTAAACTTTTATTGATTCTTTGTGAATTTCACATCATGTACTCAAATCCCACTCATCTCCCCTTTCCTTCGTGTCCACCTTCTGCTTTGGCAACTTCTCCCCACAAAAAAAAAACCCAATAAACCAAAATCAAAACTAAACCAACCCCACCACCATCTCCACCAGAAAAACCATCTTGTCATGGAAGCTGTAGTGTGTCACATTGTGTTCCACAGTATCCCCTTTTGTCTAACACTTTTTCTTGCAAGTGTTCATTCATGCAATGATTTGTTAGTCAGCTTGAGAGCTCTGGCTTCTGCTACTCATTCCTGCTACTGGGTTCTCACTGGAATTCCTCTTGGATAGCCTGTTGTGGGCCTGTGTCATGGGATGCTGCAGCTTTGGCTCTGCAGGAGCTGCCCCTTTACGTGCTCCAGCATAGGGTGGTTTATGGGGTAGCTCTAGCAGTTCATGAAGTTGATGTTGGGATGGGCCGATTCAAAGCCCTGGATCTGAGTCTTAAAGGTATCTGAGCTGGTCAGCTTACTGGCTCTCCATCTTCATGCCCTCAGGGCCAGCTCACCAGTAATTCCTGTTACTAGGACCAAAACAGGGTCCTCTCTCCTGAGTATTGCAGTCAGTGAGGGACAAGACCAGTCCTCCGACTCTCATAACTCCAGGGCAAGCTCTCTCATTTGCCTGCCCTAGATGGCAAGGGAGGGAAGGGGATCTCTCTCTTGCTGACACCACTGCACAGAAGACAAGATATAGGACTGGCTCTCCCATGCTCACACCCCAAGGTTACCTCACTCAGAACCCCCACATCCAGGGTCATGCTACCCTGGTGAAGTGTAGGACCTGCTCTCTGGAGTGCTGCATTGAGGGGCAGGGAAAACTCCCTCACTCTGATAACCTCAGGCAAGCTCTCCTGCCTGTCATAGGTGGTAAAGGGCAAGTGGGAGTCAATCTCTCCCTTGGCCATGTTACTGCACAGCAGACAAGTGGCAGGACTAGCTCTCCCATGCTCATACCCTCAGGTTGCCTTGACCACACACCTACCACCAGGGTCAGCTCTACTGTGCTGCTCGGGCTAGATGCAGGGCTCCCTCTGTTGAATGCTGTAGCTGATGAGGGGTGGGGCCAGTTCTACTGCTGTTGCCATGACTACACAAGGCTCTCAGCAGCAGTACTGTCTGGGACTTCATCATGGCCTCAGGTAGCAGGGTAGACTATTCACATAAGCCTAGCCTTCTCCACCCTCACGTCTTCAGTTCTGCCTGGTTTCAGAATGCTCAGACTGTTCCACTTCTTCTCTTCAATCTTCTCCACCACATTCTTGAACATTCTAATGGCTGCTACTGCAGGTTGGCCATGTGATGGGCACCAGCAGGCTTCCCCTTTGATATATTTTAAAAGATTTATTTGCAATTATTCGCATGTATGTGTGTGTTGCTTATATCCTCCACCAACTCCATATACCACCATCCAATTGTGAATCCATCATTGATGTCAGACCCTTCATAACCCATTCCCTTCCCGAAGCTGACAACCAACCCTTTAATCAAGAAACTTTGGGTCTTCAATGCAAAAGACTTTGGGGCACATTTTACATCAAAAACATAACAACTATCATCAGTTTATTTCCATGACAAAAAGAAACCAATCTCTTTAATATGTAAATAATCTTCTTATAACTTCAAGTGGATGCTGGCTGATGCTGCCTTTGAAGGGTGAGTCTCGTCTCCAGCATCTCTGTGCTCATGGTCACCATGAACTGAACAGCTTTCTTCCGCATTCTCTTCAGTCACGATGTCTTCTGGCACCACAGACCCTGGGACCACAAAAGCAGTCAACGAGGACTGAAATCATGAGTCAGAACAGACCTGTCCATTTCTAGGCTAGTTTTCTCAGCTGTTTGTCACTGCAATGTAAGCTCATGAATGCACTCACATTTGTATAATGCTCCCTTGAACGAGCATTTAGTTAGTTGTAGCTTTATTTAAAAGTCTTTCCCTTTCTGATATTTGTTCTTAAGAAAAGGAAATAAGGCATTTCAGATTTGAAGAAGCTGAGAGATGATCGCATTTTTACTTTATACCCTTGTGTTGATAAATATTACTGGACTATTGGGCTGGAGTTGTTGATAGGAAGAGCAGAAATTAAAGGGAACGGTAACCATGGGAGATATTAAGAACTAAAAAATCGCAACACCAGTATAGATAAAAGTGCTATTGTAACTTTGTATAATTATATCAGTTCTATATGAATCAAACTATGGAACACATTCTCTTGTACATTGACTAAAATAGTTAAAAGAAGGCCCGGAGCTACATTTGATTATTAGATCCAGGACTAGATGATAATAAGAGGAAGTTAAAAGTAAAAAGTATAAGAAGATACGTGAAAAATCTGCAGATTTTGCTCACCATCATTGGAGACTTCCTTTTTGGGTCTCCTTAGAATCATATATCAATCTCTATCTTTATCCCCATCTTCTTTTCTATCTACGACAGTCATCTGCATCTCCACATCTAAATCTATAGCTAAGTCTGTCTGTCTGTCTACCTACCTATCTACAAAATTTGCAGATATACTCATAACCTTATGTGCCAATCAGTATCAGATGCATACTAACTAGTTAGCAGACTGAGGGTCTTATTCTAGCTTCATTCTGTCCCTGTGACAAACACTCTGACTGAAAACAAGTCAGGCAAGGAAAGTGTTCATATGTCTCAGGCTTCAGCACTCAGTCTTTTGTTCATGGAAATCAGGCCATGAACTCAAAGCAAAAACTACAGAGGGATGCTCCTTGGCCAATCCAATCTAGGTAATCATTCAATTCAGATGTCCTTTTCAGATGACTTGTAGGATATGCCAAGTTGACAGATTTATTTTGTGACATAGATAATATGACAACGTTTGTTTTTTTATAGACAATGATAGGTAAAATTATTGAAATATTCTGGAAAATTCCAATTGTTGACCGGTGCTGTTCATTTCAAATGCTACCGTGAGAGATTTATACATATTTTCACACACAATGCTATACTCCTCAGCTAGTGCAGAGGCTTTCAGAGCTTAGCGGTGTCTCGAATACTCAAGTACAATCAGCATCATCCAAAATAGTAACCTTGTGAATGTTGGGCCCACTTCTGACATAACAGCTGGCAGCACCTTCAGTACCATTTTTATCAACTTCACGTTCTGGTGACTTTGAGAATTTTTGTACAGTATCCTTTCTCCTATACAATTTTTGCTCCCGAAAATATCCTGTTATTTTTGTAGGTGGATGGTTTGCTTTTTCTATTTTCAAACTCTGTATATTTTTAAGAGAAGGAGCAAGTATCACTAAATCCAGTGCATGTTCTGTGCCGGCTAGCTCCCAGAGATACAGTAAACGAGAGAATGTCATTTGAGGTGGAGGGACATGATGGTTTATGTGAGAAATGTCTTCCGTATGCTCATTTATCAGAACACTTGGGCCTTAGTTCGTGGCGCTGTTTGCAGATATTGAGGAGTGCTAAGGAGCTAAGGCTAGCTGGTGGAAGTCCATCACCAGGGGCAGATTTAAACGATTTATAGCCTTGCCATACTTTCTACTTGTGTTTCTGCTTCCTGTGCATAGATGAAATGTGGTCAGACACGCTGCATCTGAGACACCGCCGGAACCTGAAGGAAACAGACCAGAAAAACAGTTCTCTGCACACAAATCCCGTGGGAGGGAGAGCTAAACACTCAGAGAGGCAGACACGCCTGGGAAACCAGAAGAGACTGCACTCTGCACACACATCTCGGACGCCAGAGGAAAACACCAAACACCATCTGGAACCCTGGTGCACTGAAGCTCCCGGAAACAGCGGCGCAGATCTTCCTGGTTGCTGCCACCGCAGAGAGCTCAAGGGCAGCACCCCGCGAGCGAACTTGAGCCTCGGGACCACAGGTAAGACCAACTTTTCTGCTGCAAGTGACCTGTCTGGTGAACTCAAGACACAGGCCCACAGGAACAGCTGAAGACCTGTACAGAGGAAAAAGTACACGCCCGATAACAGAACACTCTGTCGCCATAACAGGCTGAAAGAAAACAGGAAAACAGGTCTACAGCACTCCTGACACACAGGCTTATAGGGCAGTCTAGCCACTGTCAGAAATAGCAGAACAAAGTAACACTAGAGATAATCTGATGGCGAGAGGCAAGCACAGGAACCCAAGCAACAGAAACCAAGACTAAATGGCACAATCGGAGCCCAATTCTCCCTCCAAAACAAACATGGAATATCCAAACACACCAGAAAAGCAAGATCTAGTTTCAAAATCATATTTGATCATGATGCTGGAGGACTTCCAGAAAGACGTGAAGAACTCCCTTAGAGAACAAGTAGAAGCCTACAGAGAGGAATCAGAAAAATCCCTGAAAGAATTCCAGGAAATCATAATTAAACAAGTAGAAGCCCATAGAGGGGAGTCACAAAAATCCCTGAAAGAATTCCAGGAAATCATAAATAAACAAGTAGAAGCCCATAGAGAGGAGTCACAAAAATCCCTGAAAGAATTCCAGGAAATCATAAATAAACAAGTAGAAGCCCATAGAGAGGAGTCACAAAAATCCCTGAAAGAATTCCAGGAAAACACAATCAAACAGTTGAAGGAATTAAAAATGGAAATAGAAGTAATCAAGAAAGAACACATGGAAACAACCCTGGATATAGAAAACCAAAAGAAGAGACAAGGAGCTGTAGATACAAGCTTCACCAACAGAATACAGGAGATGGAAGAGAGAATCTCAGGAGCAGAAGATTCCATAGAAATCATTGACTCAACTGTCAAAGATAATGTAAAGCAGAAAAAGCTACTGGTCCAAAACATACAGGAAATCCAGGACTCAATGAGAAGATCAAACCTAAGGATAATAGGTATAGAAGAGAGTGAAGACTCCCAGCTCAAAGGACCAGTAAATATCTTCAACAAAATCATAGAAGAAAAATTCCCTAACCTAAAAAAAGAGATACCCATAGGCATAGAAGAAACCTACAGAACTCCAAATAGATTGGACCAGAAAAGAAAGACCTCCTGTCACATAATAGTCAAAACACCAAACGCACAAAATAAAGAAAGAATATTAAAAGCAGTAAGGGAAAAAGGTCAAGTAACATATAAAGGCAGACCTATCAGAATCACACCAGACTTTTCTCCAGAAACTATGAAGGCCAGAAGATCTTGGACTGATGTCATACAGACCCTAAGAGAACACAACTGCCAGCCCAGGTTACTGTATCCTGCAAAACTCTCAATTAACATAGATGGAGAAACCAAGATATTCCACGACAAAACCAAATTTACAGAATATCTTTCTACAAATCCAGCACTACAAAGGATAATAAATGGTAAAGCCCAACATAAGGAGGCAAGCTATACCCTAGAAGAAGCAAGAAACTAATCGTTTTGGCAACAAAACAAAGAGAAGAAAAGCACACAAACATAACCTCACATCCAAATATGAATATAACAGGAAGCAATAATCACTATTCCTTAATATCTCTCAACATCAATGGCCTCAACTCCCCAATAAAAAGACATAGATTACCAAACTGGATACTCAACGAGGACCCTGCATTCTGCTGCCTACAGGAAACACACCTCAGAGACAAAGACAGACACTACCTCAGAGTGAAAGGCTGGAAAACAACTTTCCAAGCAAATGGTCGGAAGAAGCAAGCTGGAGTAGCCATTCTAATATCAGATAAAATCAATTTTCAACTGAAAGTCATCAAAAAGATAAGGAAGGACACTTCATATTCATCAAAGGAAAAATCCACCAAGATGAACTCTCAATCCTAAATATCTATGCCCCAAATACAAGGGCACCTACATACATAAAAGAAACCTTACTAAAGCTCAAAACACACATTGCACCTCACACAATAATAGTAGGAGATTTCAAAACCCCACTCTCATCAATGGACAGATCATGGAAACAGAAATTAAACAGTGATGTCGACAGACTAAGAGAAGTCATGAGCCAAATGGACTTAACGGATATTTATAGAACATTCTATCCTAAAGCAAAAGGATATACCTTCTTCTCAGCTCCTCATGGTACTTTCTCCAAAATTGACCATATAATTGGTCAAAAAACGGGCCTCAACAGGTACAGAAAGATAGAAATAATCCGATGCGTGCTATCGGAACACCACGGCCTAAAACTGGTCTTCAATAACAATAAGGGAAGAATGCCCACATATACGTGGAAATTGAACAATGCTCTACTAAATGATAACCTGGTCAAGGAAGAAATAAAGAAAGAAATTAAAAACTTTTTGGAATTTAATGAAAATGAAGGTACAACATACCCAAACTTATGGGACACAATGAAAGCTGTGCTAAGAGGAAAATTCATAGCGCTGACTGCCTGCAGAAAGAAACAGGAAAGAGCATATGTCAGCAGCTTGACAGCATACCTAAAAGCTCTAGAACAAAAAGAAGCAAATTCACCCAGGAGGAGTAGAAGGCAGGAAATAATCAAACTCAGAGCTGAAATTAACCAAGTAGAAATAAAAAGGACCATAGAAAGAATCAACAGAACCAAAAGTTGGTTCTTTGAGAAAATCAACAAGATAGATAAACCCTTAGCCAGACTAACGAGAGGACACAGAGAGTATGTCCAAATTAAGAAAATCAGAAATGAAAAGGGAGACATAACTACAGATTCAGAGGAAATTCAAAAAATCATCAGATCTTACTATAAAAGCCTATATTCAACAAAACTTGAAAATCTTCAGGAAATGGACAATTTCCTAGACAGATACCAGGTACCGAAGTTAAATCAGGAACAGATAAAGCAGTTAAACAACCCCATAACTCCTAAGGAAATAGGAGCAGTCATTAAAGGTCTCCCAACCAAAAAGAGCCCAGGTCCAGACGGGTTTAGTGCAGAATTCTATCAGACCTTCATAGAAGACCTCATACCAATATTATCCAAAGTATTCCACAAAATTGAAACAGATTGATCACTACCGAATTCCTTCTATGAAGCCACAATTACTCTTATACCTAAACCACACAAAGACCCAAAAAAGAAAGAGAACTTCAGACCAATTTCCCTTATGAATATCAACGCAAAAATACTCAATAAAATTCTGGCAAACCGAATCCAAGAGCACATCAAAACAATCATCCACCATGACCAAGTAAGCTTCATCCCAGGCATGCAGGGATGGTTTAATATACGGAAAACTATCAACGTGATCCATTATATAAACAAACTGAAAGAACAGAACCACATGATCATTTCATTAGACGCTGAGAAAGCATTTGACAAAATTCAACGCCCCTTCATGATAAAAGTCCTGGAAAGAATAGGAATTCAAGGCCCATACCTAAACATAGTAAAAGCCATATACAGCAAACCAGTTGCTAACATTAAACTAAATGGAGAGAAACTTGAAGCAATCCCACTAAAATCAGGGACTAGACAAGGCTGCCCACTCTCTCCCTACTTATTCAATATAGTTCAAACCAGACACACTCAAACTAATAGAAGAAAAAATAGGGAAGCATCTGGAACACATGGGCACTGGAAAAAATTTCCTGAACAAAACACCAATGGCTTATGCTCTAAGATCAAGAATCAACAAATGGGATCTCATAAAACTGCAAAGTTTCTGTAAGGCAAAGGACACTGTGGTTAGGACAAAACGGCAACCAACAGATTGGGAAAAGATCTTTACCAATCCTACAACAGATAGAGGCCTTATATCCAAAATATACAAAGAACTCAAGAAGTTAGACCGCAGGGAGACAAATAACCCTATTAAAAATGGGGTTCAGAGCTAAACAAAGAATTCACAGCTGAGGAATGCCGAATGGCTGAGAAACACCTAAAGAAGTGTTCAACATCTTTAGTCATAAGGGAAATGCAAATCAAAACAACCCTGAGATTTCACCTCACACCAGTGAGAATGGCTAAGATTGAAAACTCAGGTGACAGCAGATGCTAGCGAGGATGGGGAGAAAGAGGAACACTCCTCCATTGTTGGTGGGATTGCAGACTGGTACAACCATTCTGGAAATCAGTGTGGAGGTTCCTCAGAAAATTGGACATTGAACTGCCTGAGGATCCAGCTATACCTCTCTTGGGCATATACCCAAAAGATGCCCCAACATATAAAAAAGACACGTGTTCCACTATGTTCATCGCAGCCTTATTTATAATAGCCAGAAGCTGGAAAGAACCCAGATGCCCTTCAACAGAGGAATGGATACAGAAAATGTGGTACATCTACACAATGGAATATTACTCAACTATCAAAAACAACGACTTTATGAAATACGTAGGCAAATGTTTGGAACTTGAAAATATCATTCTGAGTGAGCTAACCCAATCACAGAAAGACATACATGGTATGCACTCATTGATAAGTGGCTATTAGCCCAAATGCTTGAATTACCCTAGATGCCTAGAACAAATGAAACTCAAGACGGATGATCAAAATGTGAATGTTTCACGCCTTCTTTAAAAGGTGAACAAGAATACCCTTGGCAGGGAAGAGAGAGGCAAAGATTAAAACAGAGACTGAAGTAACACCCATTCAGAGCCTGCCCCACATGTGGCCCATACATATACTGCCACCCAATTAGACAAGATGGATGAAGCAAAGAAGTGCAGACCGACAGGAGCCGGATGTAGATCGCTCCTGAGAGACACAGCCAGAATACAGCAAATACAGAGGCGAATGCCAGCAGCAAACCACTGAACTGAGAATAGAACCCCCGTTGAAGGAATCAGAGAAAGAACTGGAAGAGCTTGAAGGGGTTTGAGACCCCATATGTACAACAATGCCAAGCAACCAGAGCTTCCAGGGACTAAGCCACTACCTAAAGACTATACATGGACTGACCCTGGACTCTGACCTCATAGGTAGCAATGAATATCCTAGTAAGAGAACCAGTGGAAGGGGAAGCCCTGGGTCCTGCTAAGACTGAACCCCCAATGAACTAGACTGTTGGGGGGAGGGCGGCAATGGGGGGAGGGTTGGGAGGGGAGTACCTATAAGGAAGGGAGGGTGGAGGGGGATGTTTGCCCGGAAACCGGGAAAGGGAATAACACTCGAAATGTATATAAGAAATACTCAAGTTAATAAAAAAAAAAAAAAAAGAAATGTGGTCAGACATCTTGTTCCTACTACTGCATTCTGTTGTACCCTGCTCTGGAACCACAAACCAATGCAAAATCTTTCTTCTTTAACTTGCTTTTGTCATGATATTTTGTCACAGCAGCAGAAAAGTAATGAATATAGAAACTGAGTGCAGAACCTGGGCATGTCAGCTTTTTTTTCCAGACACTGGTAAACTTTGGAACATTGTGTAGAATGCTTTGAGCAGAGCTTAACAGATCACTCTAGCAGAATCCTGAAAGACAGCAGTTTTGAGAATAATCTGGAAAGTGGAGGCTTGGCTCCAGGGGTTTCAGAGGGAGAACAAGGAATGTATCTAAAAACTGGGCCACGGATTATCCATATATTTTGATAAGGATTTTTTTTCTGTATTCTGCATGTGTCCTAAGGCTAAGTTAAGAAGTGATGGGCTAATTTATTTGGCAGAAAAAGTTTTTTTTTAAGAGCATAATACTCAAAACAGCACAATGCTGAATTTGTGGAGTGGTTATTAGCACATGCTCTTAAGCATGCCTACAAGTATAAAGAAGCAACAAGTGGGCAGAAATGAAAACTGTACAGTGTGGAGTGGGGAAAACATCACTAAGAAGTTAACGTTACTGCAAAGTCCTGTGCTGCAGATGAAGCTCTAAATGTGGAGAAGATTAGCAGGCCCTTAAAGAGAAGCTTTCTGCTATGCAGTGGACAGATTAAACAGGCTACTCTCAGCTAAACATCCAATTTGTGAAAGACAGCCTAGGGCATTCCTTGCTCCTAGGAAAAGATTGCTTCAGCATACAAAAGCTGCTGCATCTATGGCCTAATAAAGAACACAGGTATCCTAAGCTCACACCGGAACATGGCAGTGTTGCCCACATGAAGCAGGTTTAGGGGAAAAACAGATGCAAAATTACTCAGAGAGGTGTCCAAGACCCCTCCGGAGTTTTAGAGAATGGCTTAGACCAGGCAACACAGTGGCAAGGTCAGAGTGGCTAGGTGCAGCCCCTGAGGGGCCCTTGCATGAAGCTGGAGAGGTGAAGCCTGGGCCACGGGGGAGAGAGAGCTCCAGATGTTTAGAGATGCCAGAGCTGTGAAAGCCTGGAGGTGCAGTGCCCTCTAAGATCTCAAAGTCAAGATCTAGATTCCAGACTTGGAGCTAAGATATTTGGTGCTTGCCCTTCTGGGTGTGGGTCTTGCTTTAGTCTGGTCTTTCCTCATTATACCCCAATTTCTCTCTTAGAATTGGGAATGTACTTTCACTGCCATTGTACATGTAATTTTAAAATAATAACTATTTTGTGTTTGAGTAAGTCAAGGAAGGTTTTACAGTTTTATCTTTACTTCTACTTATGTATATTGTGTGTTCTAAATATCTGTCCTTATACTCACAAGGAAACTTCTCTTTTCAACAGACTATTACAGAAAATGAAAACCAAGCAAAATGCAGAGTAGTATAGTCTCGCCCCAGTGTATACATTTATGTTATAACTCCTGCACCCAAGACTCAGGGATAATTGTGCAAGAATGGGTGGAAAGATTGTGAGAGTCAGAGGATGGGGAGTTTACAGTGACATTGAGTCTTCTTACACGACTGCCTAAATATGAGCTGAGTATGGACAACAGCAATGCATATAGCAAAGTGGATGGGGAAGCCTTAACCCTACACAGACAACTACAGGTAAAAGGGATATCGAGGGCAGGAAAAATAGTCTTCCAGGGAATAACACAACTATTGATTATCTAATACCAAATGGTCACTTACAAGAGACATGTACATACATACATACAAGTTACTTTACAAAGAGTGAGCAGGTTATACTTATTTAGGTATATATATACATATATATACATACATACATACATACATATATATATATACATGAGGAAAATGATATCTTTTAATCTTAAAAATAAAAGAAATATTTAAAAGGTTTATTTTATTCTAAATGATGTATCTGTGCATACCTTTATGTGAGTATGTACATATGAGGGTGTTCGATTTCCTGCATTTGGAGTTACAGGCTGTTTTGAGCTACCATGTGTGTTCTGTTAATGGAATCTAGGTCCTATGCAAGAGTAGAAAATGCTCTCAATACTGAAGCATCTCTTTGGCTTTGCAATTTTTTTTTTTCTTAATGGATTTTGTTTTATGTTACTGGGGATAACAGTTATGAAATTGTCTTATGTCTAAGGAAACACTTTGTACTTTTGTAAAAGGTTATGACTGGTGACTTTTAAAGTTGGGCTGAATTTATGTTGTGTCATGAGATGGCCATGAGACTATAGGATTCAGAGGCTGAACATTAGGGTTAAATCAGACAAATCTCTATATGCTTCTGTGAGTGAACACTTTGACCTTAGTGGCATTTTACTGGGAGATTATGGAACTGGTAGGAGATGGAGCCTTGCGGACCTTATGGAGCAGGTCTATGGCTAACAAGCAGGGAGGTATGCCCTATGTAAGTGGAAAGAGTTCCTTCATAAGAATGAAAAATTGTAAGGAAGCAATTTCCACAGCAATTTATAGGGAGAAATATGTTTGGGAGGACTGCAAATATCTCCTGAGACACATTAAAGTTGAGCATGAGGACATCTGCTTGGGTGATACGCAGTTTTTGTGCCAGGCATTCACTAACTTTGTATGATCATTGGCGGTGGGATGTAAATACATGACTGTCTCCATGCTAGAGGGAAAATGACAGAGGACTTTGGCCAATGTTCTCTTACAAAACAGGGTGAGATGTTGGTGGGACATGTTGGCAGAAGCAAGCCAGTTAGTCACAGGAATAGAGTAACTGGCAATAGAGTAACATACTTAGAAGTGATGCTTAGAAGTATGTGAAGCAGGACTGGAGAGATGGCTCAGCGGTTAAGAGCGCTGACTGTTCTTCCAAAGGTCCTGAGTTCAATTCCCAGCAACCCCATGGTGGCTCACAACCGTCTGTAATGGATACAATGCCTTCTTCTGGTGTGTCTGAAGACAACTACAGTGTACTCACATACATAGAATAAATAAATACATCTTTAAAAAAAGGGTATGGAACTTCAAGTCAAAAGTGTAAAGCCAACAGAGAGGAGAGGAAAGTCACAAATAGAATGTTCATCCACGATGGTGATCTTAGTCTGATAAATGGATTTCCCTCTGAAGTACTTCCCATTGCAAGCCTACGCTTTGATTTAGTTGCTACCTAAAGGAAGACTCACAGTCTCAACCTCAGGGGAAGAGTCTTGCCAACACACTGGGAGAAAAAGGGCATGCCTGTCTCCTGGGATAGGCAGAGGTAGCTTCAGGTGATCCTTGCATGGCTGTAAGGAGTTTGCATTTTCTGTTGGTAGATGGAAGTCCAGACTATAAAGGACCCAGAACTACCCACCACGGTAGCATTTCATATCTCTGCAAGTATAAAGCATAGAAAAACCTGTACTGGCTGGTTTTCTGTCAAATTGGCACAGGCTGGAGTCATCAGAGAGGAAGGAGCCTCAGATGAGAAAATGCTTCCATTAAGTCCAGCAGTAAGGCATTTTCTCAATTAGTGATCAATGGGAGAGGGCCCAGCCTATTGTGGGTGGTGACATCCCTGGGCTGGTGGTCCTGTGTTCTACAAGAAAGCAGGTGAGGCAAGCCAGTAAGCAGCATCCCTCCAGGGCCTCTGCATCTGCGTCTGCCTCCAGGATCCTGTGCAGTTTGAGTGCCTATATCGACTTCCTTCAGTGGTGAACAGCAATATGTAAGTGTAATCTAAATAAAATCTGTCCTTCCCAACTTGCTTTTGGGTCATAGTGTTTTGTTGCAACAATAAAAACCTTAACTAATACAAAAGTCTAATCTGATAGATCTCAATTTTCACTCCAATGATTTTGCCAGCTTTACGATCCTTTTATAAACTTTGTGTTTTCCTATCATTCAGTTCATGTTGCATCAGCTCCTGGGATTCCAGGATGAAGATCTTAGTCTTGGGCTGAAAAGAGGGTTCAGCACACAAACTACTTGCCATGTAAGGGTAAGAAGTCAATGTTGAACCTCCATTAAAGTGGATACACACTAAAAATATCAGGGAGGTATGGTGTCCTGTCTGTAACCCCAGAGCTCAGGACTCAGAGATGGAGGATTTCTAGGCAAATTAGCTTGCTTGATGTATTAGTTAGGGCTTTACTGCTGTGAACACACCATGACCATGGCAACTATTATAAGGACAACATTTAATTGGGGCTGGATTACATGTTCAGATGTTCATTATCATGAAAGTCTAAACATGGCAGTACCTAGGCAGACATGGTGCAGGAGTAACTGAGAGTTCGACATCTTCTTCTAAAGGGTGCTAGAAGAATATTCACTTTCAGGCAGTTAAGATGAGGGTCTTATAGCCCATACCCATAGTGACACATATTCCAACAGGGCCACATCTCTTCTACTAGTGCCACTCCCTGGGTCAATAGACTACCTGAATTATTGAATTGAGTGATAGCTACTGCCTCATCAATAAAATGAAGAGAGATAGAGGAGGAAGACATTCAACACTAACTTTTGGTCTCTATACATGTGCCTACACATACACAAGCATGGAAACATACATGCACACCAAATACACATATGCAAAGAAGAGAAGGTCTTGGCCTTTGTCATGTCCCTTTATACACTTACTACAGTTCTCATCTCAGTGTGTAGGCAGTGCAACCATGCAACAAGCTGCCTGCAGTAACTGCTCTTGCCACAAGGTCTTAAAGTTTTAGTGAGAGATTCTTCCCTGGGACACTGCTGGCTAGATTTACAGTCTCACTCAGTTTCCCTTCAACCCATACCCAAATGATAGAAATAAAAATCAGAATTTCACTGTAAAACATGTTATTACAGAGGCACAGTGGATACTAGTGAAATCCCAGGGATGAACTAAATACCTAGGCTTGTTTTACTAAGGGCTCTGGGAAATAAAACTTAAGTATATCCATTTCGATATGCTTCTTCCTGCTGTAACAGAACACCAATAGGCTGGATAAACTCTAAGAATCGAAGTCCTTTTTGATCATAGATACAGAAGCTGTAAATTTCCCTAATCAAGAGACTGCATATAGTTAGGACCTCTTAAAAATGTAATAAATATACAAAAGGTATGACACAGCATGGAATCATGGAAGGGAAGGGAGGAGTAAAGGAGAGTAGAGAGAGAAAAAGTTATATACAAAAAAGGAAAGAGAAAAAAAGGAGGGGGGAAAGAGCTGGACTTTTGAGATAAGTAACTGCAGAATCAGCAGCAAAATACCAGTTTCTTGAGTGGTCAGTGCCTCATGCTCTAGAAACTCCTAATGCCATCAGAGTAGTAACTACATTTCATGTTTACTTCAAAACTGCTGATGTGTGTGTATGTGTGTGTGTGTGTGTGTGTGTGTGTGTGTGTGTGTGTGTGTGTGTGTGTGTGTGTGTGTGTGAAATGAATGTCACTGCACTGGTTCACAGGTCAGAGTACATCTAGACTTTCCTTCTGTCATGTGGTTTCAGAGATAAAACTCAGGTCACCAGGCTTGGCAGCAAGTGCCTTTCTTCACTGAGCCATCCCTGCTGCTCCGACAGTGACATTTTGACAGAAGTTTGTAGGCAACACTTCAAACATAAGCCATGTTTAGTGGCCAGCTGGGCTAAGGGAGATTTTCTGTCTAAGTATATGGCAATGCCCAAAGTAATCAGAATCTGTGGATAGGTGAAGTGAAGGAGGGAAATAGAGTCCCAATCAAAGGCTTTTCAAGTAGACAAAGCAAAGCGAACAAGATTTAAACAACACGAAGCAACATTTGAACAACAAATACTGACAAGGGCTAATTAGTCCAATGACGGCAGCAGAAGCAATCACAGCATAGCTGATGCTTGAACTTGATTAGATCATTGGAGAGACGATCAGGGCAAATATTCCCTAGTGTCTGTGAGCAAGATTATTCCTCTTCACAGGCTCAGAAATGTGAAACAAGAGACAGAATCGGGATCTTGACAGGATGGGCTTTCCACGAAGTTCTGCGTTCCTTCTATCAATTTCTTTCTTTCTAACAAATGCATTACATTTTATCATTGTCTGCTATTTCCAAGTCAGAAAACTGAGGCTGCCTTATCTCCTAGAGCTGGGATGGACTCCTGGCATGCATTGTTCGACTGTTAGTCTTCATAATAAAAGATAAATGTTGGTACAATTTAAAAGCAAAAGCGTGGTTAGAGCAGAAATAATGCCTTGAAAAAAATAAGATTTATTATTTTGGGGAGCAGAAAAACAGCCCTGGTTTGTAGCTCTAGTTTATCGTTTATTAGTTATATGCCCTTGGGCAAGTACGATAAACTCACTGTTCCTCAGTTTCATTATCTATAAAGTGTGGAAAATAATATCAGCTTCTATACCTCATAAAGCTCCAGCAGAAGAAAATGCGGCCGAGTCTGTGACTGCTTTCAACCAGGAAGAGTTATGCAAATACCCACTTTGGGTTTTGTTATTATTTTGAAAACACAACGGCTACAGAGATGCTCAATAACCTGAAAACGGGGCCGTAAAAAGGTTATTTTATGCTTACATGAATGGAAATTATTCAGAGACACGATTTTAGAAATCAAAGGAGATAGAAGTTTGACTTCGCAATTAAAATGAAATTTAAACATACTTAAAAACCCAGCATAAGAAGATAACATATGGGCTTGTGCAGAGGTGTCCCCTAAAGAGTCTTAGGCCTTTTATTCTTTCAATTAAAGGAAAAGAAAGCAAGCTTGTTCACAAGCCAGCATGTGAGTGTAAGGCACAGACAGACCCCTCACTAGAGAAGTTTAAAATGTAAATTTTAGAGTGTCTTCTTTTGTGCTCTAAAATGAGTGTGTTGTATCTACTTATTTGTGAATCTATCCACCCAAACTGTTAACAATGCAATGGGTTTCCAAAGTATAAGGAAGAAAGTATAATAAAAGAAACACTAAATGAAAACAAGTTTGTATAGCAGAATTTTTAAAGAAAGTAACTTGAAGTGAAGTTTAAATACTAATTTGGTGAAGTGTTTCATTTAAAAATATAAAGTCAGGGTGGGCAAGAGGATCACTGCCAAGCCTAACCGTCTGGGTTCATTTCCTTGAATCTACATGGTGAAAGCACAGATTTCTGCAAGTTGCCTCTACACACACACACACACACACACACACACACACACACACACACACACACACTGTTAGCGAAATAAATGTAAAATTTTATTTAGATGATAAAGTTTTTCCCCTTGGTTTGATGATATTCCCAACTGCTGGGAAAGAAATACTGACGTTTACCCTTGTTCAGTTTTATTGGTATACCCATGATAGAAAATGACATGGGTAATAAATTTACAGTTTACTTGATAAAATCTTATGGACTTTTTGCCTTCAGATTCTTTTAAAATTAGAGCAGTCACTTCTATATATTAAAGAAATTCTTGTGGTAAAGTATATAAACACACAGAATGAATTATCTATTCAAAATTGACCATACGTGACATCTTTTGACAGTGTGTCCCTGGTAGGCCAATTTCTGAACAATCTGCCTCTGACAGACTTACAAAGATATTTTCAACATCTCCAGAAGTTAAGAAAGAGACTCACAATTTGTAGAACAGCTTAATAATATTCCAAGTTGCTTTCCTTTATGCAGCTGGGTTTGCTCTTGAACTTCCTACTCTTCTGTTTCAACCTTTGCACTAAGAGATTAATAGGTGTGCATCACCATACAAGGCTTCCTTCTTGTTCTTTAAAACTGACATACCTATGGCACTCATCCCATGGACTGTTCTAAGGAATAAGTGAGATTTATCGAGCTGTCATATTGTAAGAAACTAATATATAGGAACTATTTTTTTAGTGTTAGCTTTGGGACTGCATCACCTCATTCATGAATTTTTGTTCCCTCTCTCTCTGTCTTGCCTCATTTGTAAATACAGGCTTCTCTTCCAGCTGATTTTTCTTGAACCAGTTTGCTTTCATTCCCCACCTTCATGCTCCTGAGCACTGTGGAGCCCAGTCCCCTTTGTTTCTGCACCATATTTCTCTCTATAGTTCATCTACAGCATCCTGTCTAGGCTCTGACCTTTGCTTTTAGTTCTTTAGTTCTGAAATTCAAAATCAGAGCATGGCATCTTGAGAAATGTCTCTAGAAGGCTGAAGGGATACTAAGCCCTAGTAGATGAAGTCCGGATCCTCTTCAGTAAAAAGGAGAAATGTGTAGAATTCATACTTTACACTAACACAGGATCAGAACATTGAGGTTAATTTTTTTCTGAGTTAAGGGCAAGATGGCAGGGTGTTTGTGAAATAAGTCAGTTTTAAATAGCAGAAACTTAATCATTCATAAACAAATCTAGCTGGCATCATTGCCATCACACGTATGATACAGACAATGGAGTCATGTGGTAATGAATCTTGAATTTGGATAGCAACTGACTACAAATGTATCGAAGATCTCAACATAAAACCAGATACACTAAATATGATAGAAGAGAAAATAGGGGATAGTGTTGAATTCATTGATACATGAGAAGACTTTCTGAACAGAACATAGTTATCACAGGAACTAAGTCCAACAATGAATAAGCTTCATGAAACTGAAAACCCTCTGTAAGGCAAAGGGCATTGTTATTAAGACAAAGAAGGAGCCTACAGAAAGGGAAAAGATTTTCATCAAGTACACATCTTATAGAGGGTTAATATCCAAATTATATAAAGGACTCAAGAAACTAGATGTGGAGAAAACAAATAACACAGTTAAAAATGGGGTACAGATCCAGAGAATTTCAAATAAAGGGAACTCCATTGGCTGAGAAACACTCAAAGAGACTGTTCAATATCCTTAGCCAGTCACCAGGGGTACGCAAATCAAAACTGCTTTACGATTTCATATTATACCTCTCAGAATGGCTAAGGTGAACAAAATAATTAAGGGCTCCTGTTGGAGAGGATGTAGAGCAAGAGGAGCACTCAGCATTGCTGGTTGGTGTATACTGTACAGCCACTATGCAAATCACTGTAGCAGTTCCCCAAGAAGCTGGGACTTGATCACCCTCACGATCCAGCTATATGATTCTTAGGCATATACCTGAAGAATGTTTTCTTCCACCACAGAGACACTCGCTCAACCATGTTCATTTCTGCTCTGTTTATAATAGCCAGAAGTTGGAAACAACCTAATGTCTCTTAATGGAAGAATGGATAAAGTAAATACGGTACATTTACACCATAGAATATCACTCAAATTTTTAAAATCATGAAATTTGCAGGAACTAGAAAACAATTATCCTGAGTTAGGAATCCAGACTTGGAAAGACAAATATGTATTCACTTATACGTGGATATTAGCTGTGAATTTAGTGACAACCAATCTACAGTCCATAGGATCTCAGAGTAAGGGGCTGGAGTGAACAGATAGAACTCATTGGAAAAGGGAAATATTGCTCTCTCCTCACCATCTTTCCCATCTGCTATGATTATTCCTGATCCCATCACCATCTACTCCCAGTTCACTCAGAAAGACAACTGGAATGGAGAGGTATCTTGGGAAGAAGGATAATGTAGAAACATACTACAGTGGAAACTCCTTGGAATCTACAAGTGTTAGATCTCATAATACCTGGGGACCTGTAGCCCTAACTGGCCATCTTCTATAACCAGGTAAGTCTTCTGGAAGTGGGTATGTGATATCAATCTACCACAAAACATTCAACCTACAACCTAACCTGCCTACTGTGGCCATGGTGGCACAGAACTTGTGGCAGTGGCCAACCCATGACTGGTCCAACTTGTGGCTCACACCGTGAGAGAGACCCTATGCCTGAAACTGTCTGTATGGCCAGGAACCAGAGCTTGGACTAAATGCAATTCGCTTTATGATATATCTCTTAGCCTATGGATACCATGAAAGGTAATGTGGTAGTTTGAATAAAAATGGCTCCACAGACTCACAAGGACTGGCACTATTGGGAGATGTGCCCTTGTTGGAACAGGTATGACATTGTTAGAGTAAGTTTGTCACTGAGGGTATGTCTTCAGGTTCAGATGCTCAAGCCTGGCTTTGTATGCTTCATTGTCCACCAGGGTGCAGAGGATACCTGGAGAACAATTGGAGACAAGAGACCCGAAGAAGGATGCCAAGACAAGAGTCTGATAAAGGCGACAATTTTATTTTTTCCCAAGGCTGAATTTATACCATAACAGGGGTAACAGAGAAAGGGGGTAAGTGGGAAACATTTACACAGGCCAAGGACACAGCTCTCTTGTGGTCAGGTAATCAGCTGTCGTTAACAGGATATTAGAAAGGTCACAGGTTTGTCATATCTATTAGCAGGATGTTGGTTTTTCAGAAAGGTTACAGGTCATCACATTGGGCATCTTGATGTCAGATGTATTTCTCAGCGAGGTCACAACTTTATCATGTCATTATTCATCCTGACCACCAGATTTGTATTAGTCTTCTGCAGCTGGCTGGGGATTTTCCATGAACCCAGTCATACTTAACTCTAACTATTAACATCAATAATGGAAGGTTTTAAGGGTATCACTGCCAACACTTCATTCCCTTCTCTAATAGGGAATCCATATATAGAACTCTCAGCTCCCTTTCTAGCACCATGTCTGCCTGTGTGCTAACATGCTTCTCACCAAGGCAATAATGGACTGAACCTCTGAAACTAAGCCAGTCCCAGTTGAAGATTTTCCTTTATCAGAGCTGCCTTGGTCATGGTGTCTTTTCATAGCAAGAAAACCCCAATGAAGTCTTGTTTGATTTATAATAGATTCTGGTGGAGAAAACCATGCTCAAGCGTGGGCATCTGGTCCCATTATATCAGCTGTGGAGAGCAGATACAAAGACAGGATGGGCTGTGCCTACCCTTGGTGATCTGCTTTCTTCAGCAAGATGCTACCTCCTGAATACCTCACAAGCTTCAAAACAGTAGCAATAGCAAGTGACTGAGTTTCAAACATATGTACCTACATATGACATTCCACTCTAAACCACAACAACAACCTTCCAATTAGAATACGAAAATGTCTATTTCTTATAAACCACCATATTTCAATATCTAAAATATCATAAATTTGTCTTGGCAGAGAGAAACTTAAAATCCAGATTCAAACTTCTTTTGATGATCTTTGAGGCTAGTCAGTGCCTTTTGCTGGAAGACTTACATTTAACTGTATAGTGAGGTCTTTTGAACTAAGACTGCTTTTTCTTAGGTTTGTTCTATTATATTTTTATTACTTAAAACAAATTTTAAATGTAAATATATTTTTTATCATATTCTCCTTTACTCCTAGTCCTTTTATATCCCCTAACCACCAAACTTGAAGCTTTTTCAACAAAACAAAACCTGGTACAACAACAAAGCCAAGAATAGAAACCCCTTACCCTCAAAACAAAACAAAACAAAACAACCAAACTGTAACCAAATAAAAGCACAAAAAGTCCATCTTATGTTGGTAAATGATTCCTGAACATGAGGCCTGCCCTGGAATGGTTGATATACTCAGTGTCACTTTATTGAAAATAAGCTTATTTTCTCTTTCCCAGCAGGAACAAATAACAATTGTGTTGGCAATTTTTACTCTAGTGGCAAGATTTCTATCCATCCACCCATCCGTCCGTCTGTCCGTCCATCTGTCTGTCCATCCATCCATCCACCCACCCGTCCATCCATCCATCCATCCATCCATCCATCCATCCATCCATCCATCCATTTTGAAATTTTAGTCCTTTCAGCTTTGTTGACTGCAACACACTTCTTTCTTTTGGGATGATTCCACTACCTGTTAGCAGCTTTCCTTGGCAGGTATCTTATGGCTCTGGCATCTACAACATTTTGGGATCTCCCAGGCAATCCAACTTCACCTTCATAGCTTCACATGATGGCTTCCCTGTGCCTCCTCACAAGGTCACCCCAGCACACACCAGGCCTCAGAGGTTTCCCTTAGTTTTAGAGGGAGACGCCATAACCCCTTTCTTCTGTCAATTCTAAAGTCAGAACAATGTGGCCAAAGCTGCCAAGCTCTGCTGCATGCCATGGCTGGAACATGCCCCCCTCATTCAATCACGTCCTCGCCAATTTTCTGTTTTAGATGGTTTCCTTTATTGTTTAAGCTTGGGTGTCCTGACATTTGCTCTGCAGACCGCGTTGGCGTCAAACTCAGATATCTACTTGTTCAGAATGCTGGAATTAAAGGTGTGCACTACCACACCTGGCTCTAAAGTTTTATTCAATTCCTTTGTAAAAGTTGGAAGCTTAGCTGGGTAGGATCTTGCCGTGAGGTCACCACTTCCTTTATTCCATTTAATATCAGACTTTCTTTATCTCCTTGAACATAGGACTTCACACCATTCCTGTTGCTTGTGTCCCTTTTCTCCTCAAACTGTAAATTTTGGAACCTTCCTTGCTCAGTCTGCTTCTTTTCATTTTAGGTCTTCAAGAAAGTGAACACTAATGACTACATAATAGAGTTAATACTAGGCTGTTTTAAGATTTCTTTTGCCAGTGGAATTAATACAAAACTCTTCACTTTAGCCTAAGGCAGATTTTTTTGGACAAGGACAAACGGCAACCACATTATTTGCAAAATAACACAAAGATAGTCTCTAGGCCACATTCTAAAATTATCTTCTGAAACCTCTTGAAATTGACCCCTACAATTCAAATCACCTCAGGACCATTGTCTTCCCATCCCTACTAGGATGGCCCATTACATTCCATTTAAAACATTCATCTGCTTTCTAATCCAAATCGCCAGAGGCCACATTCCTCCAAACAAAAGCACAGTCAGGTCCATCATAGCAATATCTCACTCTAGGTACCAACTTCTGTCACAGAGTTTATAGCTGTGAAGATCCACCATGACTACAGCAAGTCATATAATGAAAACAGTTTACTAAGGTTTGGCTTACAGTTTTAGAGGTTTAGTTCATTATCCTCATGCCAGGAAGTGTGGCAGTGTGCAGGCAGACATGGTGCTAGAGAAGAGACTGTAAGTTCTAAATCTGGATCCGCTAGCAGCAAGAAGAGAATGAGACACACTAGACCAGAGTTGACCTTTAAAGATCTCTGAGTGTACCCTAATTGACACACTTCCTTCCACAATGCCATACCAACTCCAACAAGGCCACATCTCCCTTTAGTACTAGGTCCTATCATCCTATGGGACCATTTTCATTCCAACTACCACACTGTTTTAAGTTGATTTTCAAAAATATTTTTGTTCCATTTACTTATTCATTGTGTGTATGTATGAGCCTATGTTGTAACTAGTGCTTGGGGAGTCAGAGGACAGGTTTTGGGAATCAGATCTATGTTTTCACCTCATGGGAGTTGAATTTAGGGAATCAAGGCTTGGACAGGTGCCTTTACTTGCTGAACTATCTCAATGGCCCCTAAGTAGATTCTTGTCAGTAATTTGGTTGCAGTAACAAGAAAAATGACACAGAAAATGAGGAAGAGAGGAAGACATAAAGAAATTGGAGTTAGTGAGAAGAGATTCAGATAAAGAAGAGTCTGAATGAGTATGGTGCTACTTAAGTACAGTGAAGTTTGGAATTTCTTTCAAATGTAATGGAATTTCTCTTTTCTTCAAAGACATTTACATTCATAGTATTGAGTGTCATACTTTCTTCATCAATGGAGCAGAGCACTGGACACTAATATTTTCAGTAGGTTGAAAATGAGAAATTTTAGAAATTTTGACAACAGATCGAAAGAGGATTTTAATGGTACCCCCCCCCCCCAGCAATTCAATGAAAACATACTTAGTAAAAGTTCCATTTTCTCAGAGAGCTTCTTCTTTCTAGTAGGGAATTAGAGTATTTTTCTTGTAGAAACAAAACAAAAAAGTGTAGATGATAATTATAGTGGCTGTTCAGTAACATAACCACTTTACCTTAGAATAAACCAGGCCAGTCTTCAGACCTCCAAAGTATAGAAACTCCTCATATCTAGTATACAAAGTCAGTAGCTAATATCTAAAACTGATGAAGAAGATGAAGGAAAATGAGGGGGAGAATAAAATGAATAATTTAAGTTAGGTGACATAAAAATGAGGAGGATAACAGGAGATCATAAAAACAGTCTGAAATTGTCTTCCCCTGGGAGATGGAAACCAACGTTGGTTCAAGGGATCCTGGACTATTCTGGGATAGCTTTGTAAATTGATTTTCTCAGGAATTCATCATACCAGTAAAAATATGACAAATTTTACAACTTAATATCTTGGGTTTTTCCTGAATAATAATGTGTGAATGAATTTAATCATCTATCTCTCTCCCTCCCTCCCTCTCTAAACCATCTCTCTCTCTTTTCTCTCTCTCTCTCTCTCTCTCTCTCTCTCTCTCTCTCTCTCTCTCTGTATGTGTGTGTATGTATCTATGTCTACCATCATCATCATTTATTGATGATTATTGATCAATTTATGTATCATCTACAATTACCATCATCTATTCATTATCTGTGTTCTATCACTTCTGTATCAATTTTCTGTTGACTGTCCTTCTAGATTTGTTTTTTTCTAGAAATTCCGCACTTCTAAATTGATATTGTCAAGAGTCTAGTGGCAATTGGCTCTTAAGCATCAGTAGATTCTTTCTAGAATGAATGAACAGAATTTTTGTAAAAATTGGACAAAGTAGTCAAGATCCAATTAAGAAGAGGACTTATAGACAAATTATTTACCAACTTTTGGTTGTCATAGATTATGCTGTGAATCAGCTTGCCAGGAGTCAAGAAAGTCCAGGTAGCTGCTAATACATTTGTAAGTGGCTGTAAGAATATCTTGGGAAGACATTTCCATTAAAATCAATACATAGATTAAGAACATTTACCATTACCAATGTAGGTGGGCATCATATAGTGAACTGAAAGCTCAAAAAGAGTGACATTAAGAAAAGCTGAATTTTATTTCTTGTCCTGTGTTTGGTTCTTAGAACTTCTTCTTCTTGTGACTTTGGCTCTTGAGCAGGACTTACATAATTGTTTTCCCTAGATTTTCAGCCTTGCAAGCATGGGTTGACTTAGCATCACAGCTTCTCTGTGTCTCCAGCTTATAGATGGTACATTACGAAACTTTCTAGTGTCTGTTGCATGAACCAAACTCTATTTATTCCTTACTAATAAGGGGATCCCTAGTTTGCAAATAGCCAGACAGTAGAGGATATTAGAATACATTGGCATCTAATGGGCACTGGCAAAATGAACAAGATTGCAGCCAAATGAGCAAGATGATGAGTATGAGCAAACGTCTCTAATCTACAAAGATGTGCTGGTATATTTTCCACTGGAAATTAAGTTGTCTCTTTATAGCCCACACTATTTTGCTTTTTATTTATAAATTAGGAGTGATCTCATTAGATTTGGCTTGATTGTTTCCACTATAGTAGCAAGAATAGTAATGATCTCACAAGCCTTCTTACATTTTGCTTTGGGGGCAGATTTTATAAGAACCTTATACTGGACTTTAAAAGCCTCTCAAGGGTAAAAAGTCAAGCTTTCTGCCAAATTCAGTGCAATACCTTTAGATCTGTGTAAATTCTCTTCTCAGAGTTCCAAGAATGTTTCAGTATCCCTGGCCTTTGTAGGAAATGACTTTCCTTACTTTTCAGTAAGTCCAAGAACCCTATAAATCAGTTACCAGGTACCAGGATGTATTTTCCAAGAGAATTTTGTGAATTTGTTTTCATAAAGTCAATCGTTGTTCCTTAAAAAGTTTCAGATCATATGTGATTCCATTCATTAATTTGTAAAATGACATTCCAAAGTCTTATTTATATAACCAGTTCTTCTAATTATGTTCCATTATAGGAAAGATAGATTCTTATTGGAGTTATGTAAATTAGAATGTGGTCATGAAAACAAAAATGCAGTTATTTGCATAAGTTCACTGAGTTTTCCAATTATAGAAAGATCAAGGACAGAGGGAAAATAAGCATTTTATTTCTGTTCTCGAAAGTGTAATCTACTGAACTGCTGTTGCAGATAACTTAAAAGGAAAGCAAGGAGAGTAATGCTATCCACAAGCTACCACAGTGAAATTGAGCCAGTTAACACAGTAGCATAAAGTCTCTTGTTTATTTCTATTTTATATTTTTAAAATTTAATGTTTTTCTTGCAGGATAGCACAAGGTAAGCATCCTATACATTCTTGAAGCTAATACTGTTGTGGAGGTGACTTTCAAGGTTTTTTTTTTTTTTTTTTTTTTTTTTTTTTTTTTTTTTTTTTGCCTTGATATGTAGTCTGACAGAGTTTGTGGGTTAAGTGTTAGGTAGGAGTGTGAGAAACATCAAATAACTCTTTTTATGAACCCTGAACCTTCTAAGTGCCTAACATCTAATGTGACACATGTGTCCCTTTTTATTCTCTGCTCTGACTCTAGTTCTTGTTTTGGGGCAGTTCAAAGTCCCATGAGAACACCTCATGGGGACATGTAGCTCAAACTTAGTGGTTGCAGGGAATTCAGTTACTGATCTGAGTAGGCAATGTTTGTTACTAATGGGTAGAGAAATGAAAGAGATAAGATTCTAAGGGGCTTAGGGAAAGAAGGAGCAGAAGAAACAAGAATGAAAGGTTAAGGGCTGGAGAGATGGCTCAATGGTTAAGAGCACTGACTGCTCTCCCAGAGGTTCTGAGTTCAATTCCCAGCAACTGCATGGTGGCTCACAACCATCTGTGATTAGATCTGAAGCCCTCTTCTGGTGTGTCTGAAGGCAGCTACAGTGTACTCACATAAATAAAAGAGTGAAAGATTTAGCATGCATCATAGTGTCCTAGAGATCGAGCTCCCACATTATTGTTAGTACAGAAATGATAAGGAAGAAAGGACATCATGATTATGCTGGAGCCTAGAGGTAGAAGCAACTCCAGACAGGAGAGATGCTTGACCTTGCTGAGATGCTCTTGTTATTAGGCAGGATAAAAAACAGACAAATCTGAGACAGAGGTATGTAGAGATAGAGATAGAGGTGGATAAGTAAATGGAGATAGATAGATAGATAGACAGATAGATAGATAGGTAAATGTGGAACTGGATGATAGATATAGAAACAGATACATGATATATAGATATGGAGATATATAGAGATGATAGAAATGCTATGAAAAGCAAAATGATGTCTCCTCTTGAGCCTTCTTGAAGTCTTTTGTGAGATGAGTCAAGAATTTTATTAAGAGTATAACATTTACTATCCTATTTGACTACATGGAGACAATGTTCATTTTGTATAAAGATATCTCAGATAAGAATGTTCAAATCACAATGAGCCTTGCCTAACACCTCAATGTATATGATTTTCTGAGTAGTGCATTTCTCCTTTCCTATTTATAATCCTTCAATTTTCCCTCACTTGCGAAAATCTCCATTTGCAGTTAAAGACATGGCTTAACCCTGATAGAATTTGTGTGACCTAATGGTTTTATCCTATCAGATTGCAAACTTACCTAAGGCACCTCTGAAGCTCCCCTATAATCTCATTTATTGAAAAAAAGGGAAAAGGATAAAAAACAGTTTCTTAGCAATTCCTTGAGATGTAACTCAAAAGTCACCTAAATCATATCTATGGTTCCTGCCAAGGCACCTTAACATAGCTCATGCTCACACATGCTTAGCACAGCTCATGTGCACACATGCTTAACACATCTCATGCTCACACATTCTTAGCACAGATCATGCTCAGGTTTTGATGTATCTTCTACTTCTCAGGAGCAATCCTCTTCATATATGCTTGCTCTTAAATCTATCTTTAAATAACTTTCTTTCTCAAACTCAGCTTCCTTTGAATTCTTCTGAGAGTAGTCTTGTCAGTAAACCCATGAATGCTGGCTTCATCCTTCTAGAGATCTTTTTAGTGCAAGCTAGCTGCTGCAGGTGTCAGCATGGAGCTGTCTCCGGATCCTGTCCCACTTCTATTTATCTTTCCAACCTCGGGAAACTTACAAACTGGGTGGGATAACTCTAGAACAGCATCTCATGAACATAAAAACATGAGGTAGCAACTCAGCTTCTTCTTACTGAGACAAGAGGACAGCCCCCTATATCTCACTAATGACAAGTCTGGAATTCCAACCAAACCTTTGTTTGCCTGAGAACCAGCTATGGCTTATAGTGACCATGAACTTGTAAGAATGTAGAATCACCTTGTAAACAAATGTCAAAGCATACATACTAGGTGTTACTATGATAAGGTTAATTAAAATGGGAAGATCCATCCAAAATGTGAGTAGCAAAATTTCTGGGCTTTGTTGGGTCCTGAACTGCTCTGGGATTGACCCTGCCCACATGATGCACTACAGTCTTGAACTCTGAGCAAAAGTCAATCCTTCCTCCAGATGCTTGTTGCCTTATTTCAGGTATTTTGTCACAGCCATGTGAAAAATAAATAATATAGACACCAAATCCAGTTGCTTTTCTTTTTTCTTTATTCTTCTCTCACAATCAATACATTTGGACCACAGCCTCTTCTTCTTGCTTTCCTCCCAGAACCCCCTTTCCCTCTTCTCCAGATCCACCATTCTTCTGTTTCCCTTCAGATAAGAGCAGACCTCCTAATTATATCAAGGGAACACAGACTTTATATACAGTTAGGCGAAAATTCCTACTCAGAAGTCTAGGAGTGAATATCTGTTTGGAACAGGAACCAGCAATGTTTCTATGTAGGAACCGTGTTTTTCAGACAGTTACTTTAAAACTTGGAGTTTAATTAAGCTTCAAAGAAGATATATAAGATCTTAAGATTCTCAATGTCCCAAGATGGTGACCCTGACTGATCTGGAGTTTCTGAGCTCAGAAAGAGCAACCCATTCTCTAGGTGGGAAGACAATGCTTTCATGACTGCCCAGCTATAAGTCTAGATTATAGGTTTGACTCATCATGATTCTGGGTATGGTTCTACAACTTTTAGGAAAATTTATTTTGACTCTTGTTAAGATGATGACAAATTCTCTATTTAAGACTTTTAAGCGCCATGTTGAAGGTCTCAAAGAGAAAAGGGACATGGGCATCCCCCCATGCAAAACAAGAGGAGGTTTCAGGCAAGTTTCAGGCTTAGAGTGGGAGGAGGTTAGCAGATTGAATGTATATACAGAGACATGGGGAAAGGGGAAGCTTACTGGATTGATCCAACAGCTTCCATGCTGGGATAAGCCAGGGTAATAAGATATTAAGTGGTAGGGAAGCATTCTTGCTGATGTGGCAATGCAAGTTTGGCAAGCATACAGTGGCAGGGACATTCAGTGATATAAAAAGAGGTTGTCACTTTGAGGTTTGGTAACTAAGAGAACACACAGATGCCCTACATGCCTTTCTGTTTTCATTATTATAAACACTATGTTTTACACAGCTTAGCTCGCCATGGAAAATGTATTTTCCTTTGCAGTTTTTAAGATCCTTCTTTTATTATTTAAAATAATTTTTAAATTTAAATGTATTTTGATCATATTCTCTCCCTGCAAGTCCTTCAAGATCCTCCGTGCCGACCCAGGTCTACATTTTTTTTTCCTAAAACCAAACTAAAACAAAATATAACAGAAGAGCCCCCTAAAACCAAGAAAGCAAAAATAAAACCACAGCAAAAAGGAAAAACAAATAACTCAGTCACCAAACTGTAACCAATAAACACCCACCCCCACCCCCCTACACCCACACCCCCCACACACCCACACACGCACCCACCCACCCACCCACACACACACACACACACACACACACACACACATACCCACACCCCCCACATACATAGCAAAACAAACAACAACAAAAATGTGGAGTCCAGGGGCTGGAGATTTAGCTCAGTGGTAGAGCGCTTGCCTAGGAAGTGCAAGGCCCTGGGTTCGGTCCCCAGCTCCGAAAAAAAGAACCAAAAAAAAAATGTGGAGTCCATTATATGTTAGTCAACTACTTCCAAACATGAATACGAAGCTTGTTCTGGAGTGGTTAAAATACCCAGTGTCACTCTATTGGAGAAAAGTTTTCCCTCTCCCAGCAGGCATAAGTGATTGTACAGTTGGTGACTTTTACTCTAGTGTTATGTTTTCACTCACTCAGTCACTCTGTCTCTCAGTCACTCAGTCACTCTGTCTCTCAGTCACTCAGTCACTGACTCAGTCACTGACTCAGTCACTCAGTCAGTCAGTCAGTCAGTCAGTCAGTCACTCAGTCAGTCAGTCAGTCACACAGTCAGTCAGTCAGTCAGTCAGTCACACAGTCAGTCAGTCAGTCAGTCAGTCAGTCAGTCACACAGTCAGTCAGTCAGTCACACAGTCAGTCAGTCAGTCAGTCACACAGTCAGTCAGTCAGTCAGTCAGTCAGTCAGTCACTCAGTCAGTCAGTCAGTCACTCAGTCAGTCAGTCACTCAGTCACTCAGTCACTCACTCACTCTGTCTCTCAGTCACTCAGTCACTGACTCAGTCACTCACTCAGTCAGTCAGTCAGTCAGTCACACAGTCAGTCAGTCAGTCACACAGTCAGTCAGTCAGTCAGTCAGTCAGTCAGTCAGTCACACAGTCAGTCAGTCAGTCAGTCAGTCAGTCAGTCAGTCAGTCACACACTTCAATCAGTCACTCACTCACTCACTCACTCACTCACTCACACAGTCACTCACACACTCATTCACTTTTTAACAATGTAACACAATAAAATATAATAAAATAAGGCAAACCAGCAGAAAAAAAAGAACTCAAGAGAAGACAAAGGAATCAGAGACCCACTCCTTCCCATACTCAGAAGTTCCATAAAATACTAAACTGGAAGCCATGGTACATATCTAGAGGACCTGGAGCAGAGGTCCAGGCAGCCATCGTGCATGCTGACTTAGCCTCCATGCATTCATACGAGGTTTGCTTCTGCTGAGTTAGAGAGCCATTTCCTCCGTGTGTCCCATTCCCTCTGGCCCTTTCACTCTTTCCATCTCTTCTTTTTTGGGGGGTTCTGTGTGCTCTGAGGGTAGAGATTTAGCGGACATGTATTATTCAGAGCTGAGTTCTAAACAAATTCTCTAATTCTGCCTGGTTGTGGGTCTCTGTATTTGTTCCCATATGTTGCAGGAGGAAGCCTCTCTGATGATGAGCAGGGCACTGAGCTATAGGTACAGCAGAGTATCCTCATGAGCTATTTTATCACTATATTTCTTTCTTTCGATGTGTATTATTTCATTTTAATACAGACCCCTGGGCTCTCTAATCACTGATTCTTGGTCACTTAAGCAGCACTGGGTATGGGTTCTATTTCATGGAGTGGGCCTTAAGTCAAATCAGTGATTGCTTGTTTAATCTCACAAGCTTTGTGTCATTACTGCCTTAGCAATTGTATATAAAGGATTTCTGTCTGGTTAGGTGTTTACTTCTTCAGAGCATGTAGAATACATCCCCAAATCTGCGGATCGTAGCGGTGAAAGTATTATGTAGGCACTGGCTCTACATCTCTATATTCAATGAGTTGTGTAGGCGTTGTGTAGACTATTAAAATAAAAGCTTTATAAATGGTGAGTGCTTGGAAGTAAGGCGTGAGTTTTCTCTTCCTGTCACTTCCAACTTCTCATATTAATTTGTAGGACCATTCTAAATGTGTTAAAATGCAAAGTCAACATCTCAGATGTTAGATACATTTTTGCAATGTGTTTTACGGAAAAATTTACTTCAGTGTATCAGAGGTTATTCATTTTACATTTTACACATGTAAATAAATTAAATATATAAATACATACAATATGCATTGCCTGCAGGTACATCTAGTAATATCATAAAACAAACTTATGAATGATTCTGTAGACCACAATTGACATATTTTATACATTAAGATACAAGCGGTGTCTGTGAAGACAGTCTTAACTTTTTTGATTCTGCTTAATTTTGGATTTGTTGTCTACTGGCTGGAGTTACACAGGTTTATGGAGATGGGATTACTGAGAGTGACTGTTGAAAAGGGAAATTGCTGTGGATTTGGCATTTAATGCTATGTAAATAAATTGCATCCTTAGTGGTAGCTTAAAACAAACCTAGTATATTAAAAATATTTACTGTCAGTCTCTGTCTCTGTCTGTCTCTCTGTCTCTCTGTATCTCTCTCTCCCCCCCCCTCTCTCTCTGTGTGTGTGTGTGTGTGTGTGTGTGTGTGTGTGTGTCACAACTATGTGGAGACCAGAGGGCAGCTTGTAGGAGTTGGGTCTTTCTTTTCGTTGTTCCAGGAGACTGAATTCAGATTGTCAGGCTTGACAGGAGGCTTCAGTCTACCTGGTGAACCATCTTTCAGGCCTCTCTACAGAATCTTTTTACAATTATTGTTCGTCTGTCCAGGTCAGGGTCATATTTGTAATATTTGTGTATAAGTTCAAAGTGTCTAAGATCTATGTGTCAAACATTTTCTACTACGGAAAACTCCTATCAAGCAAAGGAAAAGAATTGATGTGGTTCCAACTAACATATATTGGCCAGAAGCAATACTTCTAGGGCAAATAAAAAATGACCTTTTTTGCAGGCCTTGAAGGGAGGTAAGACAGATCCCACTTAGCCAATCCAAGAACAATTTATCAGATACATAACCACGAGCAGCCTAACTGAAACCAAAGACTGATGCAAAACTTACAAAGTTCATAGAGCCGGAGAAAGGAAGGGTGTCTGGGGCGGCCAAAGTGATACATGTTCTACCTCTCCTAAAGAAAGTGGAATTCACTGAGTTTGGGGGAGGGTGAATGTAATCTTCTTCATTTTATACGGGGTGGGATGGAGCCAGGTCTGCTCAAGAATGTTGTCTGGCTAGATAATTAGAAAATGTAAGAGACAAGACTTTTTCAAACCCTTTCATATTTAAAATATATGCATCTATGTATATATGTATATGATGTATAAAGGGGGTTGTTAGAATGAGTTACAAGCTGTAGTCTAGCTAATCTAACTATGGTTGGCTAAGAAAGGGGAGCACCTTCTTAGAGGCAAAGGGGAGAGGGGATGGGATGGGGGTTTGCAGAGTAAAAATCAGGAAGGGGAACATCACTTAAAATGTAAATAAATTAAATATCCACTTTAAAAAAATGATCGTGTTTCCCCCTTTCTTTCCATGTCCCCTCTCTCACCTAGGTCTCTCTCTCCTTCTGCTCCCTGTGATTGCTTTCTTCGTATTCCCAAATGGGATTGAGGGATTGAAGGATTCTCACTTGGGCCTTTTGGCTTGTTAACCTTCTTGAGTTCTGAGGATTGTTTTCTGGGTATTCTGTACTTTTTTGGTGAATATCCACTTATGAGTGAGTATATACCATGCGTGTCCTTTTGGTTCTGAATTATCTTACTCAGGATGATATTTTCTAGTTCCATCCATTTGCCTACAAAACTTATGATGTCCTCATTCTTAATAGCTGAATAATATTTCATTGTGTAAATAAACCATATTTTCTGTATCCATTCTTCCATTGTGGGACATCTAGGCAGTTTGCAGTTTTTGGCTATCATAAATAAGACTGCTATAGACATAGTGGAACATGTGTCCCTGTGGCATGGTGGGGCATCTTTTGGGTATATGCCCAAGTGTGGTAGAGCTGGGTCTTTAGGTAGATATATTTCTAATTTTCCTTATATGAGGCCCCCAACACATATACAGCAAAGGACTGCCTGATCCAGCCTCAGTGAGAGAAGATGCATCTAACTCTCAAAAGACTTGAGGCCCCAGGGAGTGGGGAGGTCTAGTGGGTGGGGATGGGGGTGTGGGGAGAGGAGCTATGGGATGAGGAACAGTCAGAGTGTGGATTGTGAGGGGATAGTGACTGGAATGTAAAAAAATTAAATAATAATAATAATGAAATATCAACACATTATCAAAGAAAATAATAGAACTGGAGTATAAATGACCAGAAAAATTTTCTGTTGGAATTGAAAGAGAACAAAGTGATTAAATGTTCTTTGATTGACAGAGAAATGCCTGCAATCTCAGTCATTTTGAAGGATAAGGCAAGATCTCAACTTCAAGGCCAGCTTGGAAAACTTTGTTAGACCATGCCTCAAAATAACAGTGAAGAAAAGGGGCCAGGAATATAGCTTACTGATAGTGTACTTGACAGGACTATGTATGGTTTGGGATTCAGTCTCCAGTAAAACACACACACACACACACACACACACACACACACACACACACACACACACACAAGAAAGAAGTTTGTTGCAGTCAACAAAGATGAAAAAGGAGTTGAAGATCTGAAGACCGCTTTGACATCAGACATGGAGATGACAGAGTTTGGAGTTTGCCCAGCTGGTTGCCTGTCTTAATTCGGGGATTACAGTTAGGTGATTGGATGGATCTCAGAAGAGACTTTGAACTTTGGACTTTTAACATTGTTGATACTGTTATAGACTATGGGGACTTTATAACTTGGACTTAATGTACATGTTTATTATGCTATGTTTAGGTATGGCCTCCATAGACTCATGTGTTTAAACAAGCCTATGGAGGCCAGAGTGGAATGTGGTGGTTTGCGTGTGTTTGGCCCAGGAAGTGGCACTATTAGAAGGGGTGGCCTTGTTGGAGGAAGTGCGTCACTGTGGGGGTGGGCTTGGAGACCCTCCTCCTAGCTGCGTGAAGATGCACAGTCTCTTCCTGGCTTCCTTTGGGTGAAGATGTAGAACTCTCAGCTCCTCCTGCACCATGTCTGCCTGGATGCTGCCATGTTCCCACCTTGATAATAATGGACTGAACCTCTGAACCTGTAAGCCAGCCCCAATTACATGTTGCCCTTTATAAAATTTGCGTTGATCATGGTGTCTGTTCACAACAATAAAACCCTAACTAGGGCAGAAGTTGGTCATCTATTCACACAGATACACAGACACACATGCAGACATGCACATATCCCTACATACACAGAAATGCACATATACATATCACATGCACACACAAATACATGCACATGAAAAGATAAAGTCCTTTATTTAACTAATAAATCATTATAGTTGATTAAATAGTTTAGGTTTAATTCCTTTATATTATTTGAAACTATACCTATTAATGTCTGCCAAGTCATAATTTTGGAGGCCTAGGTATCTCTTATCTTTTTCATATTTTGTATATGAGTCAGGATGAATTATTTAAGCTTGGCTGTAATGATTTTGACTTGGTTCACTTCTGTAATATTTTTGGAGCTAACTAAGTACTGCATTGGGAATGAGCCTTAAGCCAAATTTATCCGCCATTGATATTCCTTCAGGTCACAGAATGATTGTAGTACAACAGAACTCTGAAACTTTTGCAGAGTTGAAAGAGGATGAGGCACTAGGAAAAGATGCAGTGAGACAGTTGCCAAGGAGGTAATGTGGAGAAGAAGAGCCAAGATATAAGACTTGAGAACAGTGCTTCTGAAACATTAATGTGGATACAGATCCCTCGAGGAAGCCGTTGAAGAGCAGACTCCGATTCATCGGCTCTGTGAAGAATTCCTACCATCTGTATTTCTAAGAAGCCCCACCTTCTGTATTTCTTTCTCAGAGGCTATGTACGCTGTTCATCTCTGGACTACATTTTGAGAAATAAGGCACTAAAACCCAGAGAAGATTTTTAGATTTTAGAGATTTCTGCTTTGCCCACCCTTGCAGCATGCCTATAATGTAGGATTCTTAGTTTCTACTGATTCCCTTCTTGTTGCTGTTTTGTTTTTATTTGTTTTATGTAAGACATCAAGTAAAGCTTAAGGGGGGGATATGATTGTGAACTAGATGTACACAGTCATTTGTCTTAAATTGGATGTAAGCATTCTTCAAGATTACCATAGTCTACCAAATTCATGCGATTAAAATCACCAGGCAGTGAATACATAATATCAGGGGCACAGCACTCAAAACCTGTCACTGGACATTTATTAGCTCTCATAGATCAAATTGTGGGTAAGCAAATGCTGAACTTGAATATGTACAAATTATTTCATGATATTCCAGTCACATTGCCACAAATTTTTATTTCAATACAAGCAGTTTAGTTCAAGTGGTTAAATATTGCAAGAGACATGTCTCTTGCAGGTGTACTCTCTTACAGATACAGAAATTTCTTCTAGGTTCTGATAGCCATTGGTCATCCTGCCTTGCTATTGATGAAATAAAAGTTTTGAGCTTTCTGTGCAACGGTGTACGTAGGTGTTTGGGATCAACTTATGTACCAGTATTTAAAGAATGTTTTCTGCTCTAAAAGTTCAATCTGAGTTTTATAAAATGAAATTACCTGTTTTTCAGACTGTTAGATAATTCATTCATCCACCAAAAAGCTAAATGATGTCAGTCATATTAAAATTCATCCAATGACTGTAAAAAATAGCATGTGTGGCCAAACTATCCATCTGCATATACTTTAACAGATCGCTAGAAGAATTTACAGACCAGGACGGAAACCAGTCATCTCAGGTGGCTCTCTAATGCCCAACCCACTGACGCTTCATTATTCTTGAAAATAGTCATATACTTATAGCCTGCAAATATTTTAATATATTTACTAAATTTTGATGAGAATTGTTTTAATGATGATGTTCTCCTAAGGGCTCCACTCATGTTCTATGGCAATAAGTTAGCAACATTTCACTTTTTTAGACTCAAGTTGCTCTGTTGAGCTTAAGATTCATATCTACGCACTTCCAAAAGGCACCGATACATGGAAGTTCTTTCCTGCTAACAAGTCCTATCTAAGACGCAGCCAGAATCTCACCCCCTCTTTCAGATGCATTCCCATTTGCTCTGTTCTGTTTTACACTGCTGCATCCACCACTAGCATCCTAAGCACTGATTGAATGATTAAAGACAGACAGCGGGAGTCACTTCTTATGAGATAAGTAGATTAAGCCTCATCTTTTGGAAGCTCAAAGAATGCACCCCATTTCTTCTTTCTCCCAAGATTCTTGGCTTTAGATAATATAGATAAATTCTCCAAGGCTTGACATTTCCTTATGTCCATGCATAGGAAAGCTCAGGGCTTTTTAAGAGCTCGAGAAAGATCGTTCCTTGTGTTTGTATCTAAGGATGTGTTTGATTGAGCTTAGGGCTATAGTGATGGCTACAGCAGTGTAAGACAGAACAGAGCAAATATGAATGAATATAAGACAGGAGCGATCCTGCTATATTTTAGATAGGGCTTATTAGTAGGAGAGAACAGCTATGTATTAATGAGTTTTGCATCTTTCCAGGGTAGATCAAGACGAATCGGTTTTAAGCGGAAGTCTCCGAGTTGACAGTAAGACAAGAATACTATTTTTATTTTGAAGTACCAGATTTTATTGAATATTTAAAGTAGGGATCTATTTCATTAGATCATTCAAAACAAAGGTGAAAGTAAAATTTTGGTAAATGTGTTTAAAAGGTTTGTGTGTGTGTGTGTGTGTGTGTGTGTATGTGTGTGTATATCTATATATCTATATATATCTTTACAGAACTTATCATTATTAGTAGTATGATATCTAAATCATCACAATCATCCAATCAATTTTTAATTCACTTTTTCTCCTTCAAGTTGGTTTTGTGAGAAGTATTAAGCTTCCCAAGAAAGAGTGACATTTTAAAATACATTTAGTGTTCGTATTGAGGAATTCATTAGTCTTAAAACTAGTAAGCCACATACCTTTTGGACAACTAATGACATTTTTTTTGTTTCTTTCTAGTGAATATTTTCTTTCTGTACAAGGGAACCCAAACCCAAAGACTATACTCTGGTGGCTTTCTTGTATTTATTTGAGTCTAGTTGACCAAAAGCTAGACACTTGGAAAAGTACACTGCTAAAATATTAGGTAAAAGCTTCAGCACTGCTTACAGATCAGGTAAGAAGAATGAAAAGAATAACATGTTGGTAATGTAAAATAATCCATTTAGTCTTATAGTCCTCTGATGTTTAATGACTAAATTAAAAATATCTACAAATTTAATGTATGTTTATACAGATACTTAGTTGCTCTTTATATAAATTTTCAATTTAAAAAGCTTTATTATAATAATGTTTTTCAACATAATCTGTATTATAAATGATTTTGCTAGACTATCCAAAAAGTTGGATATAAAGAAATCTTTTATAAATATATTCTTTATTATTTTTATATATTTGTTCCACACCCCATACCTCCTCACCACCCGCCCCTCTGTCTCCACAAGGATGTCCCCACCCCATAGACCCCAACAGTCCTTTAAACTTCCTGGAGCCTCCAATCTCTTGAGGGTTAGTTGCATCTTCTCTGGGTGAACCCAGCCCCACGAGTCCTCTGCTGTATATGTGTCAGGGGTCTCATCTCAGCTGGCTTAAGCTGCCTGGTTGGTGATCCAGTGTCTAAGAGATCTCGAGGGTCTAGGTTAATTGAGACTGCTGGTCCTCCTACGGGGTCGCCCTTGTCCTCAGCTTCCTCCAGCTTTTCCCTAATTCAACCAGAGGGGTCAGCAGCTTCTGTTCATTAGTTGGGTTCCCATATCTGCATCTGACTCTTTCAGCTTCTTGTTGGGTCTTTTGGAGGACAGTCATGATAGGTCCTATTTTGTGGGTGTCCCACAGGCTCAGTAATGGTATCAGGTCTTAGGGCTCCACCTTGAACTGGATCTCACTTTGGGCCTGTCACTGAACCTTCTTTTCCTCAGGCTCTTCTCCATTTCCATCCCTGCATTTCTTTCAGACAGGAAGAATTAATTATGGGCCAGACCTTTGGATGTCCCATCCAAAGTCCAAGTGACCATTCCTCACTTGATGCCCTGTTTTTCTGCTGGAGGTGAGTTCAATAAGTTCCCTCTCCCCACTGTAGGGCATTTCATCTAGGGTCCTCCCATTTGAGGCCTGAGATTCTCTCACTTCCCAGGTCTCTGATAATTTCTGGAGGGTCTTCCCAACCTCCTTTCTCCTAAGGTCGCCTGTTTTCATTCTTTCTGCTGGCCCTCAGGACTTCAGTCCTTTTTCCTCACCCAGTACCAGGTCATGTTCCCCTCTCCTCTTACCCCATTCCCTTTTCCTCCCATGTTCCTACCTTCCCAATGTAGTTGCTTTCTTGTCCATTCTAAGTGGGACTGAGGCATCCTCACTTGCACCCCTTAGTTTGTTGAACTTTTTGAGTTCTGTGGACTGTATCTTGGATATTCCATACTTTTTTTGGGCTAATATCCTCTTATTAGTGAGAACACACCATGCATGTCATTTTGGGTCTGAGTTACTTCACTCAGGATGATATTTTCTTGTTCCATCTATTTGCCTGCAAAACTCAGGAAGTCCTTGTTTTTATTAGCCAAGTAGTTTTCCATTATGCAAATGAACTACATTTTCTGTATCCATTCTTTTGTTGTGAGACATCTGGGTTATTTCCGGTTTCTGGCTATCACAAATAAGGACACTATGAACATAGTGGAACATGTGCCCCTGTGGCATGGTGGCATGGTATATTCCCAAGAGTGGTATTTCTGGGTCTTTTGGTAGGTCTATTTCCAATTTTCTGAGCAACCTCCAAATTGATTTCCAGAGTGGTTGTACCAGTTTACAGTCCCACCAGCAATGGAGGAGTGTTCCTCTTTCTCCACATCTCTAGGTTCCCAATCTATAGGTTACTAATTTGTCTTATTGACTATGTCCTTTGCCTTACAGAAGCTTTCCAGTTTCCCACTCACCAATTCTTGATCTTAGAGCATGAGTCATTGAAGTTCTGTTTAGGAAATTTCCCCCCACTGTGCAAATGAGTTCAAGGTTCTTTCCCACTTTCTCTTCTATTAGATTCAGTGTATATGATTTTATGTGGAGGTCCTTGATCCACTTCAACTTGAGCTTTGTGCATGGTGACAAATATGACTGTATTTTCATTTTTCTACATACAGACAGTCAGTTAGACCAGCACCATTCATTGAAGATGCTTCCTTTTTTATTTTATATTTCTTGCTAATTTGTCAAAGATCAAGTGTGCATAAGTGTGTGGCTTTATTTCTGGTTCTTCAATTCTATTCCATTGATCAACCTGTCTGTCTCTGTACCAATACCATGCAGTTTTTATCACTATTGCTCTGTAGTAGAGCTTTAGGTCAGAGATGGTGATTCCCCAGCCATTCTTTCATTGTTAAGAATTGTTTTTCACTATTCTGAGTTTTTTGCCTTTCCAGATGAATTTGAGAATTGCTCTTTTCATGTCTTTGAAGAATTGTGTTGGGACTTTAATGGGAATTGTATTGAATCTGTAGATTGCCTTTGGTGTGATGGCCATTTTTACTATGTTAATTCTGCCAATCCATGAACATGGAAGTTTTCTTCATTTTCTGAGATCTTCTTTGATTTCTTTCTTGAGAGACTTGAAGTTCTTATCATACAGATCTTTCACTTGTTTGGTTAGAGTTACCCCAAGATATTTCATCTTATCTGTGGCTATTGTGAAGGGAGTTGTTTCCCTAATTTCTTTCTCAGCCTGTTTATCATTTGTATAAAGGAGGGCTACTGATTTATTTGAGTTAATTTTATATCCAGCCACTTTGCGGAAGTTGTTTATCAGCTGGAGAAGTTCTCTGGTAGAATTTTTGGGGTCGCTTATGATGTCATCCACAAAAATGATACCCTTAACTCTTGATCTTTTTTTTGTTGTTGTTGTTGTTGTCTTATTGCTCTAGCTAACACTTCAAGTACTATATTGAATAGATATAGAGAGAGTCGGCATTCTTGTCTTGTCCCAGATTTTAGTGGGATTGTTTCAAGTATCTCTCCATTTAATTTGATATTGGCTGCTGATTTGCAGTAAATTGCTTTTATTATGTTTAGGCATGGACCTTGAATCCTTTATCTCTCCAATGCTTTCAACAAGTAGGGGTGTTGTATTTTGTCAAATGCTTTTTCTGCCTCTAAGAAGATGATCATGTGATTTTTTTCTGTGAGTTTTTTTTAAATGGTGAGTTGCACTAATAGATTTTTGTATATTGAACCTTTTATCCCTGAGATGAAGTCTACTTGATCGTGGTGAATGATGTTTTTGTTGTGTTCTTGGATTCTGTTTGCAAGAATTTTATTGAGAATTTTTCTATTGATATTCAGAAGTGAGATTGTTTTTAAGTTCTCTTTTTTGGTAGGCTCCTTATGTGGTTTAGGTATCACAAACAAATATAACAGGAATAAACAGTCAACTGTTTTTAATATCTCTCAATACTAATGGACTCAACTGACCTATGAAAAGACATAAGCTAACAGACTTGATGCTCAAACAAGATCCAGCATTTTGCTGCATACAAGAAACACACCTCAAAAACAAAGACATACCCTATCTCAGAGTAAAAGGCTAGAAAAAGAGCTTCTAAGCAAATGGTCCCAAGAAACAAGCTGGAGTTACCACCCTGATATCTAGTGAAATAGACTTTCAATCAAAAGTTATCAAGCATAATGAAGAAGGACACTTTATATTCATCAAAGGGAAACTCCACCAAGCAAAAGTCTCAATTCTGAACATCTGTGCCCCAAATGCAGGGGCACCCACATTCATAAAAGAAACTTTACTAAAGTTTATAACACACATTGAATCCCATACAATAATAGTGAGAGACTTCAACACCCTACTCTCAACAATGGAAAGGTCACTGAAACAATTTAAACAGAGACACAATGAAATTAATAGAGGTCATGAACCAAATTAATTTAACAGATATCTGCAGAACATTTCACCCCCCTTCCCCCCAGAAAAAGAATACACCTTCTTTTTAGCACCTCATGGTACTTCTCCAAAATTGGCCATATAATTGGTCACAAAACAAACCTCAACCAATACAAGAAGATTCAAATAATCCAATGCATCCTATCAGACTACCATGGCCTAAAGCTGGTCTTCAGTAACAACAAAAACAACAGAAAAACCACATACATGTGGTATGTGAACAACAATCTACCCAGTGCTAATTTGGTCAGGGATAAAATACATAAATTAAAAACTTCCTGGAATTTAATTTACATGTTGACACATCATACCCAAACTTATGGGACACAATGAAAGCAGTGCAAAGAGGAAAATTCATAGCACTAAGCACACTGGTAAAAAAACTGGAGAGATCTTAATCTAGTAACTTAACAGAACACCTGAGAGCTCTAGAACAAAAAGAAGCAAACTCACCCAAGAGGAGTAGACAGGAAATAGTCAAACTCAGGACTGAAGTCAACATAATAGAAACAAAGAGAGCAATACAAAGAATCAGCAAAAGCAAAATAAATCTTTAATCAGGAAAAATTTTTCTTCTTTCTTCAGACAATATTTCTTCTTTCTCAAAAACCTTATGTTTAGGTGAGAAACAGAAAATTAAAACAGAAAGTGCTAAAAAAATACTCAACGAGAGTAAGTTTAGACATTTATACTGATAAAGAACAGAATAGTCATTGTACAGTTGAACCACGAAGGTTGTGTATAAGTATGGCATGGAATGAAATGAATTTGTGTGCTCACCATAACTGGTGTACAATGGGGTAATGGACAGGAAGGGATATTCCAAAGACAACACCAATGATATTAAGAGTTGATCAGCAGAGACTCTTTCAGCCAACTCCCTACTGTAGAAACAGAAAACCACCAGTACTGTGTACAACATCTGTTTGCTATTTTAATGTGCCAAGCTTGGGTGGGATTTTCAGCTTGAGAAACAGAGTTTTTAAAAAAAGGGGAGGAGGAATGTGTCACAAAATTAAGAAACAAAATATTTATGCGAAGAAATCTCCCCAAGAAATACTGTAAATTCCTGACTGAAAATAGGGTGACATGTAGAGTGCTGGAAAATCTGAGACAGAAAAAAACTATAATATTTTATGTTTTCATGGAAGGACAGGTAAAGTCCAACAGCAATGTGGCCCAGTTGCTCTTCGGAGAAGACTTTTTTTTTCTTGTCATACATATTCCCACTTATTAATATTGTCTATATGAGCAGACACTGACTTTGGAGAAAGGAAGGGTAACAACAGCTCAAACATCTAAAGTGATGAAGGTCCTGTATAATGTAATCATGGGGCAATGGCAGCATGGTTACTAGGGATGGTCATTTCCCACTCAAAATGTCAAGGCTATTTTAATATCAGAAATGATTGCTCTCTAAAGAGAAAAAGAAAAGAAATAATGATGCAGTTAGAAGAAACATAGTAAGGAAGATACCTGACATAATTTCTCTGTTTCTGTTTCTGTTTCTGTCTCTGTTTCTGTCTCTGTCTCTGTCTCTGTTTGTTTCTGTCTCTGTCTCTGTCTCTGTTTGTCTCTGTCTCTGTCTCTCTGTCTCTCTGTCTCTCTCTTTTTGTCTCTCTCTCTGTCTCTCTCTGTCTGTCTCTGTCTCTGTCTCTGTCTCTGTCTCTGTCTCTGTCTCTCTCTCTCTCTCTCTGTGTACAGTCTTGAAAAGTAATATCATCAACATCGAGTACAGGTCAGTACCAAAAATTTCTTTGTTTCCCATCCAAAGATGTTGATTCATAAATTAGGTTCTTTCATTTTTTGAAAGTCTGATTCTAAGGTTAGTAACGAAGTCAGTAATAAAAACTGGGATGAATATTAAGAATAGCTACTTTTAAATGAGGTACTTAAATTTTTAGGAACTGATTCTTATCTCCTGGATTTTGGTTTCAAACTTTCCCTGGAGAACAACCCAACATTTTCATAATGAACACTTAAGAAAGAATATCAGCTACCAAATAATTATAGAATTCCATTTGCTCTATAGCATTTAAGTTAGTGTTCTTTATAGCATGTAAGTATTCAGAAATTCTTAGAGTAAGTAGTAAGATTAAGTCTATGTTAAGAATTGAAGAGTTTCTAAAGGAAAATTTAAAAATATTTACAGGAAGTAGGATCAATAGTTTTTTAAAGTATCTCCAAGGAGCTTATAAAGGAAGATCAACATGTGTGCAAGCTAAATATGCTTAAGGTGAGTTTGAATTGGATAATTTAAAGCTCTTTATTTCCTATGTATTTCCATCATTCATAAATAATCACAAACCTATCCTGTTACATAACTTCAATGTGATACTTTTCATGACAAGCAACTGAAAGTTCTAGAGAGCCAACAATGCTTTCCACTTATGCCTTTATACCTTTTTTTTTTTTTGAGGTCCCCGTACCTTTATGTGTTTGTGATTCAAAACATCATGCTCATCCAATAATGCAAAAAAGTCTTTAGTCCATCTGCAAGAGTCTCTAAAGTTTCAGCAATTCTAGCTTATCAACTTATTCAAAAGCACAAATTCAAAGTTCCTACAAAGAATCAAAGTAAGCTCTTAGCTGGAGTACCTATAAGGTCGAATCATAAGAAAGTCACATACTTCAAACACGCAATGATACAGAATACACTTTCTCACTGCAAAGAGAGGAAGAAAAAATAATAAGAAAGGCTGCTATTCAACCAAGGTTGGAAGACAGAGGCAAACACTACATTCTGTAGCTGCGTGTCCATCATTCAACTGAAAAGGTAGTATAACTTCACACTGTTTTCCATATTCAAAACACAATATTTATAAAACTAGTGAATGGTATGCTCAGTTTACAGAAAAAAATTGAATGTACTTTTCCTGATCATAAATTATGCCAAGGTTGGTCATATTAAGGAAAATTAAAATATTCATAAATAAGGCTGATGACAGAGGATCTCTGGGGCCAAGGAATTCAAGGTGAACCAGAACAATTAACCAAGACTGCTATACAAAACAAACCCGAAATCTGTCTCCAAACACATTGTTAACATCTTTTACTATTGTAAATTAATTATGAATAATGCATAAAGCATAAAATGCCCTGCTTCCTTTCCAGTTCACAAATTACTTGGTATCTAGGATATATGCCCCATGCTGTATAATCAGCTGGATCACCACCTCCCAACTCTCTTGATTACTCATCATGGCTATCTTGCTGTTCAGTTCAGTCACAAACAGCAGACTGTGTAGTGCTGTTTTGTTTGAGCTCAGCCTATAACATCACATTAGATTTTATGAAAATGGTAATGTAGTGAGGAATTTGGTCAGTAGAGGGGAAGGTGTGTCAACTAAACTAGTGAGAATGCTGAAGCCCGAGTGTGTACGTGGAATGTCAAACAGAAGGCTGAGGATGTTGATATGGCTGCTACCCCCAGACAATTCAGGCATACGGTTGGAGGAATTTTTTGGAGGTGACCTCACCAGCACAATGTGCAGTGTGGCTGTGCTAGGAAGTGAGAGGCACAGAAAATGACATTACAATCTGTGCTAGGAAGTGAGATGCACCAGAAGTGACATTATAAACTTTCTAGGAAGTGAAGATGAACCGGAAGTGATGTTACAAACTTGCTCAAAAGTGAAGATGAGCTGGAAGTGAAGCTACATACAATTTCTCACCAAAGCATCTTACAGAAGTTTCATGAATGAAGAGCATCAAGAATGAAAGTTTGTAAGCTGATCCAAAGCTGAAAATATGTTTTTGTCATTTTAAATTTTATTTATTTTAAAAATACCTTAGTTAGAATATAATTATATCCCTTCTCTCTTCCATTTCCTCTCTCTAGCCACACATATTTACTTTATACCCTCTCATGTCACTCACACTTTCTTTTTTTTTTTATTAACTTGAGTATTTCTTATTTACATTTCGAGTGTTATTCCCTTTCCCAGTTTCCGGGCAAACATCCCCCTAATCCCTCCCCCTCCGCTTCTTTTGGTGCTCTTACTAGGATATTCATTGCTTCCTATGGTCACTCACACTTTCAAAGTGATGGCCTCTTTTTCTTTCATTTACACACACACACACACACACACACACACACACACACACACGCATGCACGCATGCACACACGCACGCACACGCATGCACAGATATGTAAATACAACCTGTTGAGTTCATTTTTTTTGAGTATGTATGGTTTCAGTCTCATCCCTAAGAGATATTAATTAATCTCTCTCCACAGTCATTAATTGCCTAGAGATCTTTGTCTAAGAATGGGACCCATCAGATTTTCTCCCTACCCAGTTAGGATGTATATTGATATTTCTTTTGTCCAGGCTTTCTTTTTGCAGCTAATTTTAGTGAAGGTAATCTTGCAGTGCCCTTACATGTATTCTGAATCTTACACTTTTTCTCCCCACACTTGTGCAATATCCTCTATACAATAGATAAATAAAGCCCTGGGCCCCCCATGATCTGTTGATCTCTGGATTGTGTCCAGTTGTCATTTTCTATGATGGTCTCCATGTGTTATAAAGAGAAGGTTCTTTGATAGTTACATTTAACTGTGAGTATAAGGCTAAGGTTTAGAATTATGCTTGTTTAGTGACCTCACTAGCCCTTGGTAGTTGGCTTGTTTTCTAGTACCAGACATAATTTTCTTCCTCATGAGTGGGCCTTCAGTTAAATTAGATATCAGTTATCACCAATTACCACCAATATATGAATGCCCTTTAGTGTCTTCCATGCTGGATGTGGTTGTAATTCATACACACCCCAGAGAGCTAAGACTATTGATGGCTTCCCTTCCTTGTTGACTTTTACACTGCTTTCTGATGGTTTGGAAGCTAGGACACAGGAATGAGGCTTTCAGGTTAGATCCTTATTGAGTCACCTGAGTCCTGGGTCCTAAGTATGAAGTGTCTTTAGCAATAGGTACTTACCTGCAACCTCTGAGGGGCAATCAAGGCCAAGCAACTGCCTTTAATGTTAGAAAATCATTGGGACAAAATAAGGCTTTTGTGCCTGTTACTAGTGTTTTTGTTATTGTATGGATTTTGTGTGGAGCATTGCCAGCCTCAGTGGCATAACCTTGTTTTACAAATATATGTATTGTTTGTAACTTTAGGTAAATATAAAATAACAGAATTCCTTGAGGCTTTATTAAACACTTGGTATTCTTTGTTCTTCCTTACTCATTTGCTAAGCCACATGGAATATTTACTTCATGTTATAAGCTACACATTAAGAATAAAGCAAGCAAGCACATGCAATATTATCTTAAAAATATCCCTCCAGTCAAAACAAACAAACAAATGATGAAACAAAAAACTACAAGGCTTTGCTATGCAGCTCAAACTAATCTCAAAAGTCACTGCTTAACTTAATCTGTCCTCCAGTACATCATCTTCATGACTTTGCCTCCAGATTGTTGGAATTATGGACATATGCATGTGCCTAGCTCAAACTATAGTTAAAATAATCTCACCAAGAAAATGAGTCTCATGTTTTGAATTAGGAAATTTGAATTTCCTAAATACGTGGATTAGCTTTAATATTTTAAATTTCCTTACGATGCCATGGGCCCCTAAGTTGGGAGAAGGAACATTGTAATAACCACAGTCAGAAGTGTTGTTTGATTATAGATTTTTGGTCCACAGCAATAGGACATATCTTGTTTGTTCGCATCAATAAGCCTCCATTTTTGCTCTCGCGTGGTGGTTATCTGTCTGTTACAAAGAGCAGAGGAGGCTGCAGTGTCCACACTTATTCCAGCTAACAACAAGTACAGAGACACAGACATAACCTCTGTTACTAAAGGGTGTGCAGACACCTTTGGAGGAATACAGAAAAGGGGGAGTTTAGGAATTCTAATCCCAGATAACTTTCCATCCTCTTAAAATCAGTGGTTCAGGAGTCCGTAATGCTTGCCTGTAAATATACCTGTATGTTGTGATACGTTCTTTTCCAGTCTTTTTTAAGGTTTATTTTTTATTGAAAATATATTTTTTCATGCAAATATTTTCATCATGGCTTCTATTTCTTCATTTCTTCTCAGATCTTCCCACCTCCACATCCCATCTCTTTAATTCAGTGATAAAGAACCCACCTGCTAACCAATATCAGTCATATACTTGCAAACAACAATAAGAAAGTTCTAGTCAAAAATGCTTTTGGAGGTTGGGTTGGCTTCAGGCTATCTTAGGATGACCTCTGACTTCTATGTAGCTTAAGGCCTTGAACTTCAGACCCTCTGTTTCTACTTCCCACGTGCTTAGACTCCAGATTTGATTCACTTTGCCTGGTTTATATAGTGCTAGGGATGGAAGCCTAGATTTGAGATTATTAAACAATACTCTCCTAGCTTTTGTACAACCCAGCCCTTGATGACAATTTTTAAAGGCCAAAGGCAATTACTTCTTATTCCCTCAAGATTGTTTGCTAAGCTTTCCTGGGCATCTTTAGGATACCCTTCTACTGTCTGAAGCAGGAGAAAACTACTTATGTAAAATTTCAAGGAAACCCCAAGATTTACTAAATTTATAAGGAAATTACATGTGATTGCTCTTTACTTGTTATATGTATGAGTTAAAGTAACGGCAGAAATGGAAACCAATTTCAGTCTGAACGCTAAGTCATAACGAAATTAGAAGCATTTAGTACCTTTTTTGCTTTCAAATTAGACAGATTCAGCATACCTCGTGATTGAGTACTGACTTAAGTGAATCTCTTGCACTCTAATAGTGAGTGCTATTGTTTTGTGATAATGCTTTTCTCTGCTTATATTTTCCAATTCTTTTTTGTCTACCCAGGCTCTTTACTATCTGATGTTGATTACCTGGATACTAGAGTCTATGCCTTTCCATTTATCTTTATTTTCAGACTTCCTTCTTTTGCTTCTGTTTTCCACTATCTCTGGAATCACCCAGAAGAAAAGCACTGTGAATGGAGTGTCTGCTTAGTCTACCTTTCTGACAACACGTAAGCAACTATGGCGAACCACCTTCATAACACAGAGAGACTTAGGTCCCAATTCTCTAGGACTTCCAGGGGAAGGAAAGAAGCCCTTCTTTAGTCTGCAACTGTGGGTGGTGGCTTTCCAGTAGCAAGTGCATGTGTGCTAGGAATAGTTCATGGAATATGATAGGTTGAGAGATAGATAGATAGATAGATAAATAGATAGATAGATAGGGACGCATTCTGTGAGAATTAACCAGAAATCCATGTGAGACGTCTTAAGTAGTTCCAAGTATTTGACACCAGTAGTCTTCTTACAGAGTCTTTTGTTGTTATTGTTGTTCTTGATCACAAATAAATTTTTGAATAGTTTATGTATTTACATTTCAAATGTTACCTTTACCCAGTTCCCCCCTCCCCTATTCCCCTTCCCCCTGCTACTATGAGAATGCTCCCCCTCCCACTGACCCACTCCCACCTCAACATTCCCTACATTGAGGAGGCAAGCCTTCACAGGACCAAGGGCTTTTCATCCTATTGATCCCAGGTAATGCCATCCTCTGGTACACATGTGGATGGAGCCATGGGTCCCTCCATGTGTGTTCTCTTTGGTTGGTGGTTTAGTCCCTGGGAGCTCTGGGGGGCGTCTGGTTGGTTGACATTGTCATTCTTCCTATTGGGTACCAAACCCCTTTAGCTACTTCCATCCTTTCTCTAACTCAGCCATTGGGATTCCCGTGCTCGTCTGATGGTTAGCTGCAAGCATCTTGATCTGTATCAGTAAGACTCTGGCAGAGCCTCTCAAGAGACATCCATATCAAGCTCCTGTCAGCAAGCACTTCTTGGCATCAGAAATAGTGACTATGTATGATATTTTGTGACTGGGTTACCTCACACAGGATTATATTTTGTAGTTCCATCCATTTGCCTGAGAATTTTATGTAGTCATTGTTTTTAATAGCTGAGTAGTAATCCATTGTGTAGATAGATGTACCACATTTTCTGTATCCATTCCTCTGTTGAAGGACATCTGGTTCTTTCCAGCTTCTGGCTATTATAAATAAGGCTGCTAAATGGTGTAGCATGTGTCCTTGTTATAGGTTGGAGCATCTTTTGGGTGTACTCCCAGGAGTGGTATGCTGGGTCTGCAGGTAGTACTATGTCCAATTTTTTGAGGAGACGCCAGATTGATTTCCAGAGTGGTTGTACCAGTTTGCAATCCCACCAGCAATGGAGAGTTTTCCTCTTTCTCTACATCCTCACAGCATCTACTGTCACCTGAGTTTCTGATCTTAGCCATTCTGACTGGTATGAGGTGGAATCTCAGGGTAGTTTTGATTTGCATTTCCCTGATGACTAAGGATGTTGAACATTTCTTTAGGTGGTTCTCAGTCTTTCAATAGTCCTCAGTTGAGAATTCTCTGTTTAGCTCTGTACCCCATCTTTAATATGATTATTTGATTCTCTGGAGTCTAACTTCTTGAATTCTTTGTGTATATTAGGTATTAGTCCTCTATCTGATGTAGAATTGGTAAAGACCGTTCCCCAATCTGTTGGTTGCCATTTTGTAATAATGACAGTGTCTTTTGCCTTACAGAAGCTTTGCAATTTTATGAGGTCCCACTTGGCGATTCTTGACCTTAGTCATAAGCCACTGGTGTTCTTCTTACAGTCTTAATTGTTCAATATCCCAAAACTCTTGTATAATGACAATCTTGGGACCATGCCTCCAATACATAACCTTAAAAACACAGACTTTTGCTACCTGGAACAATACCAAACAGTTGGCTTTGAAAAGATGTTTCCTTATGTATAATTTGTTTTATCTTTTATAAATGTCTAAGTTGGTAAGGGTCCAGAGGAAATGCAAAGGTCTGTTCTATAAGTTGTCCATCTTTTCAAGTTTGTTTTGCTTGCTCTAGAAGATCTCTATTTCTTTGGTTGAAATCACCACATGGCCAAACACATGCTCACATCCCAGTTTATAGGCAGGTGAAAAAGAAGTGCTTGAGAAACAACATACTTTTCATGGCATGACAGAATTTATATGCCATTTTCACTACTCCCACCTTCCCTTTATACACAATTAGCTGTAGGAGAGTCTGGATGACCACTTGTAATGAGGACAATTCAAATCACTGAAAAAAATCTGGGGTAACAATGAGTCTTTGCCACCACTTGACTCATTCTTAACATCAGCTTCAAAGTTTATACTGGCCTTCCAAATTCTTACATGTTCATTTGTATGAGGGAGAATCTTAATTCTTACTCTATAGCCCAACATTGTATTGGATTAGACTCAGTTTGAACTTACAATGCTGCCTTAGCCTCTCCAACACTGTGTGAGGCTAAATGCTGTTATTTGTTTTAGCAGAGCTGGAATCAAGTTCAGGGTCTTGAGCATTCAGAGTGTATACTGAATCACTGAGTAATACCATACCTATTTGTCCAACTTCTGACTCCTCAGTCTCTGTTCCTGACTCACTTCTTTTTGAGTATGAGTCTGACATTTGTTATTAACATTGAGATGTAGGATTTTGAAACACTTATGCCTGATATATTAGTAATTATCTTGATATTATTTTTGTTTCATTTGTATTAACTTATACTCCTGATGAATATACATGAGCCAATTATCAATATCTTTGTTATCTGAGTAAATTTCCTGCAAGCATTATCAATGTGTTAGGCACCATAGTGTTCTCTCCACAAGAAGCAGGTCTGGATAATTGCTCATCTTTCTTGGCAAACTACAGAACTGCAAGGGCCCTTTCTAAAGTTATCCAAACTCAAAGAGACTGTGTACAACTGCCATCATTTTTTAAGGCCTAGAAAAATCCTTTCTATAAAGATTATAGATTACATAGAAGGGTGAATCTGCTTAATATTAAAAGATCTTTCAGTCAGCAAGGGAAAAAACTTAGTAAGTCAGAGACAGTAAGTTGTTTATTCTTGTATATGCCTATAGTTCCAGTTACATGAAAGGCTGAGCCAGGAGGAGTACATGAACACAGGAGTTAGGGCTAGCCTGGGCAACATACCATTTCTTTTCCCTTTTGACAATAGATCATGCTTCAATTAAGGCTGTCTGTGCATCTGTTGGAGCAGTCATGGAGCTGTGATGCAAGGAGCAGGGGCCTGGTACAGCCCTAAAAGTGAGCCCATTGGGGTGTTTTTGCACCTGTCTCCCTACCTGCTCTGCCTCTGTAAAGCCTTGGGCCTTCTATGGGAAAGGCAACAGTAATTTCAGGGAGATGTTGTTACAGTTCTTGTCCTGTTGTTCCACATAATGCTTTGATGCCCTTTTATCTAAAAAAAAATCTCCTCAGCCAACAGTTACTTGGTTGCTGTTGTTACTCTTTACTCCCTCTTTTCATGGTTAGGCTATGACTTTCCTATAACTGTACTTTCCTTCTACTTCCATTTTCCTTATGAAGTTCTGCCTTCAAATTAATGCTTTGCTTTCTTATGCTGCTGTTGAATGCGATGGAACAGATCCTTGAGCATTTTGATACTTCGATATGTTTTTCCTCTCCTGTGTTCTTGTTCCTCAACTTAAGCCCAGCTTTCCACAGGGCAGTTGAGCATGAACTAAAAGACCATTTTGCCTTCCAGCTTCCAACATGGTTATTCTTATTTTCATCAAAGAAGTCATCAGAATAAATTTTGTAGCTCATGTTTTTAATCACTAAATCTCAAAGAACGTGCAGACTCTGGAGTCTTTATTTCTTGAGCTCTCACCAGGATTACTTTTAAAACTCCATTAACTCACAGAAGCAAAGCCTTTCCCAGTCATTTCAAAACTGTTGTGTCATCTGCCTGGCTCCATGACTACCCAGACATGTCTGCTCTTTTGTATTCAAAGGGCTCTACCTTTAACCTCAGTCTTCAGTCTTAGTTCATTTTCTGTTGCTATAACAAAACACTACACACCAGCTAGTTTTCAAAACATAGAGGTTGATGTAGTTCCTTGGGTTTGGAGACCCTGGCATCTGGGGGTGGGGTTTGCTTTTCAGAAGACAGGTCATAGAGAGATAGGGGTTCCTCTCTTTCATGCCACTGAATACACCAGTCCTCATGACCTACTATAATCCTGCTTACCTCAAAGTCTCCCTCCAGATGTCACCAGAATATAGATTTAGGTCTCAAATTTTCATTACATGAGAGCCGTAGCAGTAGAGAAGGATCGTTTAATAAGAGAGAGCAATAAAGTTCTCGGGAGTAAGAAAAAATGATATAATTCACACATGCACTGAATTAACACACAATATTTCTGTAGCTTTTCTCTACATAAGCAACATTTCCCTAAACAGTCCCTAACTGGCCATCTAAGAATCCAGTAAAATTCTGATACAACACCCCTGTTGTTAATATCAGACACCATGTAAAGGGCTTACTCTCATAAACATACTTTCACTTTAGAAGCCCAGGCTATCACTTGTGCCTTTGATTGACCAGCCATGCATCCAGGTTCCCACAATCCCTCATGGGGACCAAGGAAACACTTTCTGTATGATTCGTGGTTTGTTAATGTAGTCTTACAATGAATGGTGCAATGAATAATAGGCAGGGAGAGATACCCATGGTGGCATGGGGAGGGTAGTCAGAGGTGTTTGTGGTCTTTCTGTTTATGCCAGATGGCAGCCTCCTCATTGCATGACTTTCTGGAAAGTATCTGGGAAATTTTCACAAAATGGGTATTGACCAATTTATCTAAGGCTACATGAAACTCCAGCCTTCTTTTTCTCCAGATCAGGGAAAGTCTGAAAGCCCCAACATTTTAATTATTTGATTCCTCCTTTAATCCTATGCCCATGCTACATCCTAAAAGTTCTCCTCCACCAGCCATTTAATTTTGTATAAAAGGTACACCACCTCGTAGATTGTCTGGGTGCTACATAAAAGATATATGAATGTGAATATGTATTAGGGATTATAAATAATATTAATCACAACAGCTCATGTTATCAACATGTCAAAGGAGAAGAAACATTGTCATATAATAAACACAAATAAATCAATGAAATGATTTCAAGGCTGGGGAGATAGCTCATTTGGTAAAGGGCTTTCCCCTCAAACATGAGGACCTAGATTTGACCCAGAACTGGCTTATAAAAGCCAAGCATAATGATTTGAACCTGCAAAGCCGACAAGGAGGAGGCAGAGACAGGAGGGTCCCAGGAGTTCACTCACCAGTCAAACTACTATATGGAGAGCTTGATGTTCAACAAGAGGCTCTGTTTCAAAAAGTAAGACAGAGAGTGAATAAGGAAGAGACTTGCCTTCTGCCTTCCACAGGCACTGGCACACACATGCATTTGAATCCCTACTTGGGAGCATGTAGACACAAACAGACATACAGACCCATAGACACACACACACACACACACACACACACAAACACATTCTGCATCATCTACCCACCACATGCCCACCATGTGAATACCATGTGAATCATCCATGCATGCATGTAATATTAAAAAACTCAAGATCTTTTTGTCATGAAGAAATAAAAATAAACCAGAACTCTGCCCTTCTCCACTACAGACCAGTTTCTCTCAAACTTTGTATTTGTTAAGGTATCAGAGCCTGTTAACATGCACTCCATGCTCTGCTCCCAGAATTTGGCAGAGGCTGGAGAATCTTCACTTCAGTTAAGTTCTCAGTGAAACTGAGGCTGCTCCAGCAACTTCATGTAGGGCTTCAGAGAAAGGAATATTATATAGTCAGTGTTCTGATTTTCAAAGAATAATAATCACAGTGACTACAGCCAATTAAAAAAATGACTAATCATAATGAGTAACACCTAAGGGCACTATTCACCTGGTTTATATCCACTAAAGATTTGGGGACTTGATACTTGTCATTTTCCTGTTTACTTGACTCTGCCTCAGTTTACTCTGCTAAGGGGAAACCCTTCATCATCATTTTTGCCTTCTTACATATTTGCCAATTGCTTCCTGATCATAAACTTAATTTATGTGTAATTGGTCCCATGTCAGGTATTCATTAAGGTTTATTATCCAAATTTACTTTCTGTAGCCAATGAACAGTCAACTTCCATGATGGACTCTTACTTTCACAAAGATCATGAAGGATTTTCAGATACACAAGAAGTCAAGCGTTACTGCTTTCTGCTCAGTGGCATTAATATATTATTTTCATTCTGAGAACAAAAGAGCAAGTTTTGGTTCTAGAAAGCAACTCTCCCACATTGTAGTTATGATAATGCTTCTTGAATTCCAGTGTTATGCCTAGATTTGTGATGCCATCTGAGACTACCAGGAGTCCAACTCATATGCAAAAGCAATGAATCTTTCTTCAAGCTCAAGTTCAGACCCTCCAAAGTCTTCAGCACAGTGGATGATATGGAAAGTCCTGAGCCGGTACAAGCCTTGCCTATTTATCATGGTTGTTGTAGCAGGGTAAGGGAATTTCCAACTTGGCAGTTAAATGATTGGTTGATGTTTGCTTGGCATACTTCTATTGGTAGTAATAATTTCAGCTTGGTGTTAGCAATGTTTGCTAGCTTAATCTACTTTACAATTAGGTACTTTCCCCTTAAGAACCAATTGGTTGTTGCTAGGGGTCGAGTGGCTATTGCTCAGAGGAATTGTGATTGTTTCCAGGGTAACAACACTCCTGGAACAAGGTGGGATTTTTCCAGCAGCTGAGTTCACTCAGAGGGCAAATTAATCATAAAATAGAGTCTGAAAGCAAAATGGAGTTTGTAATGTTAACCTGGGCCCTTCACCTGCTCTGATTGTCAGTTGGTCATCTGGGGAATCATGTGGAAGAATACACATGTGTGAAAATGAAGGAAACCAACCAGCACATGTCTGATTAGTTTTGAATTAAACATCAACACATTCCATTGTATGCTGTTGATTTCTAGTGGCTTTTCTGCTTTGGTTTGTGGTTCCTTGTCTCTAGAAATCAATGTTCTACTTAAGTTGGATAAATAGGGAGAAAACATGAATTTTTTGTTGCTCTTTGACAGTTTATAAGTTAATATTTTTGTATTTCCTTTCCTCTGAAAGTACCCCTTGTCATTATCCCGGAAGTCTAACTCATACATCTTTAACAAACATTAAGAGGAAATCATAGCACTTGTTAATCTGTGGTTCCAACACCTCCCACAAATGCAAAACACTATTGCTAATTAATATTGGCATCATTACTGAGTGCCTTACTTTTCGTTGTGAAAGGGTAGTTTACACATATGCACCACAATGTTGATATTCACTTTGTGCAGTTGCCTCTCTCTATCCAATGGGCATGGGTTCAGTGAGTGTCCTGGGGACTAGAATCTGTAGATGCTCAATTTTCTCTAAAGCAGCAGGTGTTTGCATCCTGCCTGCACACGTTCTACCACATGGAATATCATCCCCACCTCAGATGACTTTTGACACCCAATATGATGTCAGTGTTACATGGATATTATACTGTCCTACTTAAGGAATAATAATAGAAAATAAAATTCTGGGATGGGTGAGGTCACTGAATGGTTAAAGCTCTGGCAATGTAAAAATGAGGAACAGAGTTTAGGTCCTAGAACTCACATTGCAGCTGCCCAGGACTACTTGTAATACCAGTTTCAGAAAGCAGAGAAAAGCTGTCCCCAGAGCAAGCTGTCTAGAGAGCCCTGCCATACCAGTAGCTCTGGGTTTGCTCGAGAGACCCAGTCTCAGTGGATCATATAAATAGACAGAAAAGAAAATAACTATTTCTAGGCATCCGTCTGGGCTCCCCACATGTACAATGCACCCCTCGTATGTTATCTAGTCATGCAAACATGTACACACATGTGAAGATAGAAAAAAAATTGCACATGGTCTGATTCAGACACAACTAAGAAAACAGTCTCTGACTTACGGGTTGTTGATTCCACCGACACATCCCCAGGCGTGCAGGTGGATGGTACTTTACTTTTGAAACAGAATCAAGAGCACCCTTGCCAAAGGCCTTGGGGCCAGGCACGAGACCAGTTTCTAAAATGAATCTTATGCTGAAAATAAAAATTATTCCTAACATCCAGAAATCCTAAAAATTTGATCTTTCTTTATGATATATCATTTTTTGTGCCAATGTGAAAAAAAACGATGAAGCTTCAAATAAAATATTGGGAGGTTTTCAATAAAACGCAAAGGAAATTGGTTGGTGTAAGGTGCTAATAGTCAGGTCCAATGCTAAATGTTGAGTTAAAATTCAGTTTCTTGGGGCTGGAGAGATGATTCAGAAATCAAAGGCATCTGTTGCTGTCAAAGATGACCTGGGTCTGATTCCCACCAACCACTTAGTGGACCACAACCATCTGTGACTTTAGTTCTGTAGGACCAAAGACCTCTTCTGACCACCTCAGGGATCAGGCACGCATATGATGTGCAAAAATACATGTAGGCAAACGAGTCACATATATAAGATAAAATAAAAATAAATTGAAAATAATTAAATTTCTTTATGAAGTGAAAATTTGTAAAGGGGTCAGAAATGAGATGGAGAAAAAAATGTTACAATATGGCATCCAAGGTAACTCAAAAGATAAAAGCACTTCCTGTCCCATCTGAGGTCGTGAGTTCCGTGCCTCGAATCTACATACTGGAGAGAGAGAAGCCACTTAGGCCAGCTGTCCTCCAACCTCCACGCACATCTGCACATCCATGACTGTAAGGGGATATTTATATTTTCATGGAAGGATTTCTTCCAGTCCCCTTAGGTTCCTTAAAGCTATGTTTTCCAAACAGAAAAGCCAAAGGAAAGTGATTTTTGAAATGTGCGTGAATAAATCATTTCCATATTCAAAAGGTTTATTTTGATATCTGTTAAAGAGAGCCATACTGATTCCACAGATAACAGAAATTCTCAATTGTCACGCAGTCTTGGGTGAGCTCATGTCTCTAGATGGCTTTCAAAGCAACACACACACATTCCATTCTAAGTCCTTGTCCTCCGGGGCTCTTGGCATGTCAATGTTTTCCCTGATTCCCTTCCACCACCCTGGAAAACTGCTTCCGTTCTCCATTCTCTGTATTACCACATCCCTACATACTCAGAACTCTCTTTGATATCTCTTGAATTCCCATACCACATCAGTTTCATTCTGACAGACGAAACCTCTAAAATAAGCAGTGTGAGGCACTGAAACCGAAAATAGACCATTATCCCAGGGTTAGGTGCGTCATACCTGCAAATAATCTCATTTATCTTGAGCAACGCACTTAATGCTTATTGTATAAACACCAGCTTTTCGGCATGCTATATAACACCATCTGTCACTTCTCTTTGTGCAATCCATAATTCAACGGGCTCCTTATTCCATGTTTTGAGATGGAAAGTTCTTGCACATGTCTCTTGATACCATAACAAGAATTTGGGCATATTATGAAAATGATCTTAAATATCATCCCAGATGAAATCTTAAAGCAGGTTGAATGAAGTGGTGCTTTCTGTTGCTAAGATATGTATTGAAATGAGTTTCATTCGCTGGTATATTTCACAAACTCCATCTAAAGTATATTTTAAACACAGCGGTCTAGTGGGCATGCAGCTGCTGTGACTGTCAGAGGAGTGTTTGGTTATACCATAGAGAGGTGGTGGAAGCAGGAAGAGCGGTTCAGGAAACAACAAGTTTGAACACGTTGGTAGGAAGGTAGTGTCAGTTTTCTCCTAAGATGTTACTTTTAACCAGTTTCGCCCGGACTCTAGTGAAGACTTAATTGCATTTTTATTTCAGAGGATGTGTGTTCAGAATACACGCAACAGCATACAACGTTTAGACGAGCAGAATTTTGTCGAGTGAACACCAGTTGGGAGACACACCAGCAAGTCAGGACCCCAAAGAAGCCTGGTCCAACTTTGTACAGATTCAATCACATCTGGAGAGAGGGCTTCAGTCTGCTCCCTTGGTGAGCCACTGGGTTCCCTTCCTCAGAGCAGATTATCTGGCTGGTTTGCTGGAAGAGTAGGAAGGCACAGGCCCCTGAGGAACGGCCTCAATTTCCTGTACTGACATCTGAAAACTGTTTCTTTGATTCTTCTCAGCTCTTTCTCCACAAGCTCTATGACGTGACTGTTGTTTAATGCATTCTTTCCTGATATGGCTGGCTAGCTTTATGGTATTTTGTTTATCTTGTTTATTTACTTATATTATGTCATACCTCACATTCACAAAATTATAACGAACACTGTTCTTCCTTGTGTCTGCTATGCAGCCTGACAACCAAAGCATGAGGCTGATTCAGATACAGTTTCACGATTATTGTATGAACGTTCATCTTCAGATAAATACAATAATAAATTTGCTATTTAAATTTCCATTTTTATTATTTTACTACTTAAATGCATTATTCCTAAATAACATATAATGTCACTTTGCATGTTTTAGTATCGAGTCTTGTGTATACCCTGGCAGTTCAGTGCTTTCACTAATACCTTTTTTTTATATTCCCCTTACATAGTACAGGTGGCTACAGGTCATTCATTTTTCACTGCTGCATAACATTTCATAGCTTAACTTCACTACACTTTATTTGCCCATTCTCATATTGATAGATGTATATTGTTTTACTTTCAATTTTTTTGTTATTTCAAACGAAGTTATTGCAAGCATTTTTGTACTTATGTCTTTGTGCATTGAGCAAGACTTTTAAAGGTCATATAATATGCTGAGGAAATTGCTTTTTTAAGCTATGTCTCTTTCTCACTTACAAAATATTGAAAAACTGAACTCCAAACCTTCTGATACTAATCTACACTTTTACAAACAGCTTGTGTTCTGCCATTTCTAGTAATGGCAAATAGTCTTAGTCAAGCAGGAGGGCACAGCCATGTTAACTGTGTTTTCATTAGATTTTCCTAATTATTAGCACATGTAAATTTTCTCTGGAAACTCTGTCACCATAAGTTTTTGTTTCTTTGCTGATACAGAGGAAGCATTTTGTTTAATGAATTCTGTGCAGTAAAATGTGGGGCCATTTTAGGAATAAATATCTTCTTTTTACTGTGATAGTTTGTTAGGGGCCATTACTGGCCCATAACTACTTACATTTCTATCTATGTATATATGCCTTGGGTCAGTCTGTCTGTGCTATATCTGTCACTTGTCTTCCCAGAAAGAATGCACAGAGGCAAATCCTATGTCTCATGATACAAACTTGAGCTAACATAGGAAAGACTTCTGCTTTCATTACACTCTACAGTCTTAGTGGGAAGATAACATACACCCCACATCCTGAGAAACTCTGCACACTGCTGTAAACCATCAGGCTGGCATTAGACTGAACGGACCAGGTCTAACTATGCTAACTCAAAAGCCCACATGAAGCTTTGTACTAGGTTTTATTTTGACCTTTAACACAACAGGAATACATTGTGTACATGATGTCAGATAAGGACATCTTTTCTTGCCCCTATGGACCATAAATATCTCTGAAGCCTTTCTGATGCTCAATTATATATAGATACTTGTGTATAGCTATTGCAATTCCTTGTTCTCTGGTATTAGGGACTGGATTTAAGGCCACAGCATGTCAGGCAAGTGCCCTAGCACTAAGTTGCCTCCCTAGCACTGAGGGTTATTTTCCTTTCTTCAGTCAATTTTAATGAAGTATACTTAACATAGTATAAATTAAGCCTAATGTATACACTTAATTTAATGAGTTTTGGGAAGTGTTTTGTTTATATCACTAGCACAGTTAAGATAAAAATATTTCTAATATTTTAAAATATCTGTGTGCTATCTATAGTCCATCTACCACCATTCTGGCCATAGTTGATCAACAGTCTGACTTCTTTCAGTCAAAATCACAGTGTACCCCAGCTCCCTTCTCTCTACTTCTTCCTCTTCCTCTATTTCCTTTTCCTCTTCTGCTTCCTCCTTCTCTTGCAATCTGTCCCCTCTATTTCCTCTCCTCCTCCACTTCCTCTTCTGCTTCTTTTCTTTTTACTCTTTCTCCTATTCTCCCTTTCTCTCTTTTCTCTCCATCTCAGTCTATTTCTCTAAAGTAGTGTATTAGATATGTTTTCATTTTCTTGTGTGAATAGTGCCCTGTAATAAAATAATTAGGGGACATGCTGATTATTCTACATTTTAAGAAATTAACAAATCAGTTTCCCAGGTAGATGCTGTCCTTGGATTTCCACTAGAAAACATGGTGATTTTAGACTCTCTGTGTCTTCAGCCACAATGGACTTATGTTTGTTGAAATGTAGCTATTTCCTACTGTGTCTCTTGGTGTGAAATTTTGGCTTTAATCTCTATTTTTGATGTCTGATCCTGTTAAACATCTCATGTATCCATTGGCTCTCTCTGTGTTGCTTCGTAAAGCATGAATAAATCGTATCCTGTTAAAAAATAAGATATTTATTCTATTTTTGAGTTCTTGATAAAATTGTTTTAGATATGTACAATTTTTTTCAAAGACTGTAGCTTACTTTCATTTACTTATTTTTCTGTTTTTCATTTATTTATTTTTACATTCCAGATTTTATTCCCTTCTGGTTCACATCTGCCCCTTGACAGTTCCATAACCCATACCTTCTCTCCACTAACCCCCCACCCCCATGTCTTCACAAGGATGTCTCCATCCACCCCACCAGACCTCTAAACTTCTTGGAGTCTTCAGTCTCTTGAACCAGGAATCCTCTGCTGTATATGTGTTGGGGGCCTCATCTCAGCTGGTGTTTGCTGCCTGGTCGGTGGTCCAGTGTCTGAGAGAGCTTGAGGGTCCAGGTTAATTGAGACTGCTGGTCTTCCTATAAGTTTGCCTTCCCTCTTAGCTTCCTCCAGCTTTTCCCTAATTCAATCAAAGGGGTCAGCAGCTTCTGTTCTTTGGTTGGGTGCACATATCTGCATCTGACTCTTTCAGCTGCTTGTTGGGTCTTTCAGAGGTAAATAATGATAGGTCTTTTTTTTTTTTTTGTGAATGCCACATAACCTCAGTAATGATATCAGGTCATGGGGCCTCCCCTAAAGCTGTATCCCACTTTGGGCCTTTCACTGGTCCTTCTTTTCATTAGGCTCTTCTCCGTTTCCATCTCTGCATTTCTTTCAGATGGGAAGAATTATGAATCAGAGCTTTGACTGTGGGATAGCAACCCCATTCCTCACTTGATGCCCTGTTTTTCTGCTAGAGGTGGGTTCAATAAGTTCCTTCTCCCCACTGTAGGGTCTTTCAGCTAGGGTCTTCCCATTTGAATCCTGAGATTCTCGCACTTCCCAGGTTTCTGGTACATTCTGTAGGGTCCTCTCAACCTCCTTCCTCCCAAGGTCACCTGTTTTCAATCTTTCTGCTGGCCCTCAGGACTTCAGTCCTTTCCCCCGACCCAATATCAGATCATGTTCCCCTCTCCACTCACCCTCATCCCCTTTCCTTCCCCTATCCCTCCCTCCCTTTTTCTTAGTAGCTTGAGAAACACAGTTGCTTTTTAACTTTAATGAACCTTAATCAATATTTTACTTTTGATTCCTGTTTTGCATATTTGAACTGAGTCTTCACTTGCTTCAGCACTATAGCCTAGTAAGATATCTTTACCTTCATCACAGCCATACATATTAAATTCCCTAAGTTCTTCTAGAAAAAGAAAGCTTTTAGCCGCACTGTCACCTACAAGAAGTTGCGTAAAATTTGCTTTATAGGTCTTTATAGACTCAGTTTAATATGACCACAGCCATCTTGACTCATAAGTGTATAGGTAGACCCAGAATAACACCTAACAACTTGTTAATTTTTTCTTGTATTAATATATTAATTGTAAGTAGGGCTGTGTTGCATTTTAACTTTTCTCCCCTATAATTTCTCAGGTGACTGTAAACAAATCCATCAAAGTGACCTGTGGAGCTTTACTGTTGGATCTTGGTTTCAAGGTTGTACCCGGCTCTTTGACTTTAGGTGAAGACTATCAGACACATCTTATCTAGGAAGAAAATATTTTTTGTACTAAGTCATATATGTCTATACATCTCTATATATAATATATCTTTATATGTTACTTTTTCTGATTTAAGTGATTATTGTACTTGTCTCTTTGATGTTAGTTGAGGACCATCAGACACCTGTTAGAAAGAAAATCTATTTGTGTATATGTGTGTGTTGTTTGTATGTGTGTTGTATGTGTATGTATGTATTTACATGCATGTACATATCCATTTATATACACACACAAACATAAATCACTGTGTTAACGCAATAGAGACTCCCTGTCTATAGAATAAACTCTGTATCTCTAGGACTCTTCTTTAATTTATGATCAATTTCTTGTACATAACATAAGTATAATCTTAAATATTTTACAGAGTTGTATGACATTACAAATTGCCTTGTGCTGGTTAATATTTAAATATTAATTTATTTTTATTTTATGGGTTTTTTGCCTTCATGTTCTTTTGTGCACCATGAGCAGGCAATGTCCTGGAAGCCAGAGGAGGGTGTTGGATCCTCTGAAACGGGAGGTATAGATTATTGTTAAACGTCATGTCTGAGAATCAATCCTTGGTGCTGTGTAAGAGAACAACTGTTTCACTCCCTGTTCCATAACTCCAGCCTCAAGGCTGACTAATTTTAACTGTCAATGTGACAAAACCAAGGAAGGGGATCATAATAAGGAGTTAGATGTTGGGCATTGTTTAGATTGTGTTAATTGTTGTAGGAAGACTCGGTGATGTTACAGTTCCCTAGCCAGCAGAAAAGGTAGCTAGAGCACACATGTAAACCATCCAGGACAGAGCCATTTATTCTCTTGGCTCTTGTGTGTGAACTCTTTAAATTCCTGCTTCCACTTCCTCAGAGCGACAGGCTATAAACTGGAATTGTAAGTCCAGTAAACCAAACGCTTTCTTCCATAAGGTGATTTTGGTTAGGTTATTACATCAGAATAACAGAAACAAAACAGGTTTTCAAATTTCAAGTTCCATTTTATTACAATTTACCATAATTGATACATGTAGAATTTTCGTGTAGAATGTTTATGCATGTATGTATGTTTGGGTATTTATAGGTGCACGTCTGTGAAGGTGTGCATCTACGTATGTGCATCCATGTGGAGACCAACTGTTGAAATCAGATGTCTTCATCTATTGCCCTTCATCTTATTACTGAGGCAGCTACCTCATTTGAATCCAAAGCTCTCTGATTTTTTCTGTGTAGCCAGCTTCATCCGGAAGACTCAACCTCCCAAGTCATGGGTTACCGGCAGACTCTCTTGTGTACATGGTTCATATCTAGATCCTCGGGAGTCTGATTTGTCATCCCCAGGCTTGCAGAACAAACGCTTAATCCACTGAGCCATCTCCATAGCTCACACATGCTGACTTCAGTCCTACATCCTTATTTAAAATAACATAATTTTGAGTGGTTTTAAAGACGATCCATTAGAACATTCTATGGAAAGGAAGGCTGTAAATAAAGACTTCTCTGAAACTCATGGCTTTCTGTTTAGTGTTCAGTAGGGCAGTGAGAATTCATATGCTTTTCTTCTTCACAAGCTCAAAGGAAGCAATCTGTTTTACCATGGGCTACAGTGAGAAGTTGGACTTGACAGCTGTCCATGATCTGGTCCAAGAATTTACTTTCTGATGACAGTTTACTGAGGTTGTCTGAGATTGGTTGTTTTGCTTCTTGGTCACAATGCCTTATGTTTTGGGCTTCTTTGTTAGTTTTTATTGGCTGCTCAACATTATCATGCTGATTCATGTTTGGAGTTTTAAAAGCTTCCATTAAAGGTGCCTGTGTCTTTTTTTTTTTTCTGGAAGATGGTTTGATTATTAGGAATATGTTTCATCTTCTCAAGGTTATTTTAAAACTTCGACAGGGTAGTACCGATTAATTTTTTTCTCCAAGGATGATTTATTTCCACTGCCCAAGTATGGCTCTCTCGGGTTCCCACTGATTACTCTTGTGGTCTTTGAATACTGTACATTTCAGTTGGTTACAGTGGAAATGACTACCATATCCACATAAGCTATTGGAATTACATAGTTTACCAAACCCTCCAAATACTTTATAGTCTTAGGTAGTTTTATATGCATGTGAAGTTTAACATTTAGCTGCCAACTCATGGGTCTTGCATATAGGTTCTACAGGCATGCTTTTATCCATAGTTCTTTATCTCTACAATTTACCCATTCAAATTGCAAGTTTCTTAGACTTCATTAATTAAACATGCTACTCTTAGCCAATAAGCCACTATGCTTTGCCCAAGATGCTCCCCATTCTGAGCTATTCCACGCTTTTCACAGTGATTAGACTTGTACGTCTAGATCTGTCATTCTCATTTCTGGAGTGTTGAGCTGTTCTTCATTATATCTAAGAGACATGTTATGGATTTTCTCCAATTTTCTTATTGTTTTCTGTCAAAAGAATAGTCCAGTTGCTGTTCTAATGAAATTGGAGTAGGACCCTTAACCTTACTTAATTTTTTATGTATTTTATTAGCTTTAGTTACATATATATTTGTGTCATCTGTGTGGGTATATACAAATGAATGTTGGTGCCAGTGGATGTTCTGGAATTACAGCTGATTGTGAGCCACCATACATAGTTGCTTGGAAGTGAAGGAATTTTCTAGAAGAACAGTATGCTGTCTTAACCAGGGAGCCTTCTCCTTGGGCCTTTATTGCTATTTTTGAACAATCACAGTTGATGTCATACTTTGTCTTAACCTATCAATCGTCTTGCTAAACTCTTCTCCTAAATTATAGTAAGTTTTATTTATATTTCTTGAGTATTTTATGAATGTTACAATCTTTCTGTGATAAGCTGGGCTCTGCTTACTAACTTGAAATCTGATAGATTTTTCTTCTCATCACATTAGACCGACCAGATCACTCACAAGAAGATAAATAGAAACAGTAGCAACAGAAAACCTAACTGTAATTTTAATTTTCAAAGGTAATATTGATGGGAAATCAACACTGATTATGGTAATCATCACTGGGCTTGTTCTGTAATTTGCATCTCTTGTGAATATATTGCAGGTGACAAAGGTATGAAGAGGATCTTAGAGTGCAACTTGTAAAACAAGCCTAGATACAGACATTTTTCTTCTTTTTCCAAGGTGGCTGTTGAAAGTCTAGCTACTCAGGGTAGCCGTCTTACCAGGGCTGGGAAAGGAGTTGGAAATGTGCTTTTAATTAATCAACATGGGATGTATTTATTCACTGTGTTTTTTTCCTTGGGTCTTAAGTTGAGGCTGACTTTTTCTTTATGTCTCAAAACTATGTTATTCTCCTTTAATCTATTGACATCATGTTTTACATTGTCAGGGCTTTCAATAGTGTACCATCCCAACCCATGTACAGTGTTCCTAACCCCAAGGTGGTCATGACTTACTATTTAACTAAGGCATCGACTTATTTCAGTGTGAAGACGCACACAAAAACACATATGCAGCAAATATTTAAAATAGGTTATGTGCAGACATACTGAGAGGTTCCAAATTTAAAACAATACGGCAATGGCATTACATGTCATTTGCTGCAAATTGTAATATGTTAACTCTTGAATACTGAAATGGTCTCTGTCATTTCTGAACTCCTAAATGAAAGCAAGTTAGACTGGAGCACCTCTGAAAGATGTGGTGGTGACTTTGCTCTATGTCGAGAACATAATTTAAGGAACACCTCTGTGAGGAAGTTAGCAGAGGCTGAGAAACTATGCTCCCCTTTCATGCTATGGTTTTAGTTCACATGGTTTTTGTTTTAGTTGTTTACTGGTTCAACATTAAACTGAATTGAAAGTCACTATGGTTTCGGTTATTTTTCTGTGCAGTCTGTTTTTTTTTTTTTTTTTTGGTTCTTTTTTTTTTTCAGAGCTGGGGACCGAACCCAGGGCCTTGCGCTTCCTAGGCAAGCGCTCTACCATTGAGCTAAATCCCCAACCCCTTTCTGTGCAGTCTGAATTTAAATTAAGCCTCTCTAATCTTCCTTCACTGCATACTAAAGTGAAATTGATGTATAATTGTTCCTAATAGTTCTTTCCTGATATGGACTCAAACTGTTTTCGTGTCTGTGTGTGTGTGTGTGTGTGTGTGTGTGTGTGTGTGGGAGAGAGAGAGAGAGAGAGAGAGAGAGAGAGAGAGAGAGAGAGAGAGAGAGCGAGAGAGGCAGATAGACAGAGACAAAAAGAGAGACAGACAGAGAGAATGAGGTAAATATATGGTATATGCCCACCTTTGGGGTAGAAACATGTAAATACAAGGCTAGAGGGGGATGTCAGGTGTCTCTGTCACTGCCTTGTCACATTGAGACAGGGTCTGTCCCTAAGACTGAGATTAGGTTGGCAGCTTGCAAGCTACTGTAGCCCTTGGATCTCTGCCCTGTATAGTGCTGGACATTCCTGACTTCCTCCACAGCTGCTGGACCCACAACCATGCTCTCATGCTTAAGCTGCATTGTTTTTCTGATCTTTCTTCTTTGTTTAAAATTTGGTGTCATTTTCAAACAGAACTACTTAGCTCTGTTATCTTGCTATTTTTCTTCATGCTTGTATAGTCTGAAAGGTAAATAATTATTTACTGAATATATTTATTTAATGACCATAGATTGTTTAGGACTTTTCTTTTTCATCTTAAGCTACTGTTGATAAGTTATAGCTTTCCAGAAAACAATCTCTTTATCTGAGTTTTCAACTACATCACATCAAATTTATTTATAGCTTTATTTTACTATACTGTCTCTCCTATCTTACTCCTTCTTTTCTATCCCCAATTTTATTGATATTCAATATATATCTCTTGATGAATTCTGACAGAACGCAGTGTCTTTTAGTTCTCCTTCCAAGACACAGGGCTTTTTATTTATTGATGGTATTTTTCAATTCTTTGAATTTGCCTTCTCACCTCACTTTTTTTGCTTCAATATTCTTATGTTTGACTTTTATTTTCCTCACTTCCCAGGATAATGCCTGACTTATGCCTCTTATTTCCAAAGTATGTATTTTTTAGAAGAGCTTGGTCTTGTAAATATTCCTGTTTATCTGCCAAAAAGACCTCAGGGGTACTGGAGCAGAAAGGGGGTTCTCTTTGACTGCAGGGGCTTGATGAGCCAGCTCAAAGAGGGTGACTTTCTATTCACTCTTCAGCCTGTCCTATATGTCTGGTGCTGTGTGCCTGCCAAGGTCAGCTTTCACCAGTGTTTGACTGTTGAAACAGTAGGTGTTGAATTGAGGAACAATAACATTGACTAAGTCTCAAGATGGCATGGGCTAGTGCTGGTGCCTGAGCTGAAGCCCTCATTCCCTAAACCCTGACACCAGTCCCAAATATTGGGCTGCCCACGGTAGAGGCACATCCTATGCAAGTCTGTATGGCCTGAGTTTCATTTCTGAGCCCATATAAAGGTCCAGTGAGAGAACCAGCTCCATAAAGCTGTTTTATGACCCCTACATGAGCACCATGGAATGCATGTTTCCACTCCCCAACAAGTAAACAAAATTTATTTAAATTTTAATTCAGCAAATGAAATGGTGAAGAGGCAGAAAGAAAAAGAAGTGAAGTGTTGATCAGTGTGACTGAGTTCTGCTAGCTACTATGTAAACTTCTGGTAAGCTTCTTCTCCATTCAGTTAACCAGTTGCCTCTCCTGAGACTGTTAATGTGTGTACTTTCTCTTCTTTGTACATTTAATTCTTATTATAATTCAATACCCTTTGTGCTTCCTTAATGTCTTCTTAACACATTTGTTTTACTTAAAAATAAAGCTTCATGGAAATGAATTATTAAAGAATAAACACACCTAGTCTCCAGGCTACTGGTCTATTAGGATGGTTATTACTGGCGCTCTCACTTCTCTTGTGTATGCATGATGTGTGCACATATTTATGTAGATGATTGTTGGCACATGCACATGTGTGGTGTCAGAGGACAACCTTGGGCATTGGTCACTGCCTTGCATCTTGTTTGAGACAGGGTAACGTGTTTGTCTCTGCATGTGGCAGAGTAGCTTGCCTGTAGACTCCTGGGAATTATCTTGCCTCTACTTTCCTTCCATTTCACTGTAGGAATACAGCGATTCCACACATGTGCAATACTGTGTGACTTTACATGGGTCCTGGGCTCTGAATTCAAGTCCTTGTGTTTGCCCAGCAAGCACTTTACCCCATAGCATCTCTTTATTCCAGATTGTTCTTATTTTCTCTGGTTCTCCAGACATGACTCTGTAGATGAATTTGTCTATTTTCCTTTCAGTGGATGTTTAGGCCCAGTGGGACCTAAGCATAGTGCACAGATTCAGAATACCTATGCTTTCATTCTCTGTCAAGCCCAAATATTTCTAATTTCCTTTTGACTCATGAGTAATTTGAAAACCAACAACAATATCTTAGAAAATCTATAATTAGTGGGGAGGCTGGGATTGTAATTCAGTTGCAGTATGCATAATATGCACAAAGCCTGGGCTTTGTTCCCTGGCACCTCAGAAACTAAATCGGAATGACTTCCACATGTTCATAAAGGATCACTTGCATGGCTTAATATGTTAGGTAATGTCAACACCTTCCCACATCCCTGAGGACAATTTGTACTCCTTAGTATTAGGTAGCAAAGGGTCTAAGATGTATTAAAGTCTGTATTCTATTCCTACTGCCATGCTCTCCTTCAGAAGTTCATATATTAGAGATAAATAGGGTCATTAGAAGAGAATTCAGGTTATAAGGGATTTAAAACCAATTCAGCAAGTGGCTGTGTAAGAACAAAAGAGGTCAGTTTCTCTTTCTTCAACCATGCCAGATAGTGTGTGTTTCTGCAGGTAAATGGTGATAGCACAGAAGTCAATGTCAGACTTTATAATGATGTTTATCCTGCTGGAACTTCAATTTGAACCCTACAGCTCATGATACTGTGAGAAATGGACTCTCCATATGTGAAATTTTGTTATGGTAGCTCAAGTAGAGAATATACTAATTTGTTAATTATTTTATTGTTTGAACCTTTATATCTGTCTATCTTTTTCTCCCCTATCTTCCTTCATTTCTTTCTTTCTTTCTTCTGTCTGTCTGTCTGTCTATCTATCTATCTATCTATCTATCTATCTATCTATCCACATGTGAATACACAGGCAAACAGATAACCAGGCAATTAGACACATGCTTACACATGAATACACAGATATGGAGACACATGCCTATCTATACACAGACACACATACAAACACATACAAATGGACACACACACACATGGACACACACATACACTCATGGACATACAGGCATACACACATCTTTCTTTTTCTGGAGCTCTCGGTTACCCAAAGAACTATATTGATTTCTACATGTAATTGTGAATTTTTCTTTTTTAAATGTCTGTCATATTTTGCATTAAATGTTTGGAGAAAGACTTAGTGCATATATATTTTAGAATTGTTAGATTCCCTATAAAATGTTCCTTTCAAAATTATGGAGTAAACCTCTTTAATCACGACAAAGGCTTTTGGCCTAGTTAGCTTTGTCTGATACCTATAAAGCCACAGTACCTTACTATTAACTAGTAATTTCCTTGTGTATAATTTTCAACATTATAATCATAGTTTATGTGCCATTAAGTTTTACATGTATATCTTGCAATAATTTTATTTCTAAAACCCCCTTCTTGCAAGTTTCTGTATTTGCTGTCAATCCTGATAGACTGTGGGCTTTCCATCTGTCTTACTTTTTCTTTGAATTTTTTTAAACTTTTAAAAGATTTATTTTTAATTTATGTGTATGAGTGTTTTGTCTGCATGCATGTATATGGGCTATACAGAGGTATGGTGTTTGATGCTGACAGAAGGGCATCAATGCTCATGGAACTAGGGCTACACATGATTGTAAGCTGCCCTGTGGGTACTGTGAACTGTACAAGGGTCCCCAGGCTAGGCAGTCTGTGCTCTTAACTGCTGATTTATCTCTCTAGTCTCTGATATTTCATTTCCCTGACTATGCAGGTTTGGGAATTTCACTGCTCTGTGTTTTTTTGTCATTTTAATATTTTAAAACCCATGTGTTTGAAACTTCGTACTCATGTAAAAGGACTCAGACCTATTCCTTTCCATTTCTTTCATGTACTGTACACTGCTATTATAATGTCTTTCAGGATTGTTCTGTGACCCTTAATTATCTGATGCAAAGCAAAGTAGAATACAGAACAGCGGAGTGAAGTCAAAAGGAAACCCAACTCAACTGCTCTCTTCCATCAATCAAGTCAAGGTCTCATTTGCACACACTGTTATGTTCCATCCAGTCAAGGTCTCATTCGCACACACACTGTTGTCTTCCATCAAGTCCAGGTCTCATTTGCACACATACTCTTAGCATTTCTAATCATTATTCTTTAGATATATCATTACGTATAAAATTTTAAGCTGGTCCCTATTTCAGTTAGGATTTAATGTTAGCATTTCATTCTTCTCTGTTTTACTTGCCTAGTTTCCCCCAAAGGAGTCTACTTTAGCTCTGTTGTTAATTTGTAGGTGAACTTTCCATTAATTGCAGCCACTAGGATGTGTTCTTTTTCTTTAGTATTTGAGAGTTAATTGTGTGTGTGTGTGTGTGTGTGTGTGTGTGTGTTTGTGTGTGTGTATGTGTGTTGTTGCATTTATGTTTGTGTGGTGCACCTATGTGAGTATGAAAGAAGTATATGGGCCCATACTAAGACCATAGGAAGACAGTGAGAATTTTCATCTTTTGATCTCTGTCTTAGTCCCTGGAGGCAGGGTCTTTAACTTGCTGGAAAAGCAGGACACCAAGGTCCCTGTATCTGCCTACCTCTCCGAAGCTGGGGTTACAAACATGTCTGGCATTTTAGGTGGATGTTGGGAATCAAACTCAGGTTCTCCTGTGTATAGAGCAAACACTCTCATTGACTATATCCAGCAAAACTCTCAATTACCATAGATGGGGGAACTAAGATATTCCACGAGAAAATTTACACAGTATTTTTCCACAAATCTAGCCTTACAAAAAATAATAGATGGAAAATTCCAACACAAAGAGGGAAACTCCACCTTAGTAAAAGCAAGAAAGTAATCTTCTTTCAACAAACCAAACAGAAGACAGCCACACAAACATAATTTCACCTCTAACAACAAAAATAATAATTTCACCTTCTATTGACCTAATCTCTTCTCATCTTTTCATTACTTTGTTTCACCAGTTATTGAGTAATATATTTGTACTGTACTATTGCTATTGCTATATCAAACTATTTCTGTTACTGAATAATATTATAATGTTTAATTATTTCGTTGTATATTTATTCAGTGTTTGCATGTCATTTATGCCACCATGCGATCTGCAGTAGAAAGGACAGCTTGAAGGAGTCAGTTCTTCTTTCCTCCATGTGGCTTCTGGAGATTGAATTCAAATTTTCAGTCTTGGCAGCAAATGTCTTGACCCACTGAGTCATCTCATCTCCCTTCAGTAGTGGTGCTTTCTATTTCAGAAATTTCTATTTTGTTGCTGTTTCCTTGAACCTGCCATGCAATTCCCAGTGGCATTATGCCACTTTGCTGGGTTTTTCTACCGTGTTCTTAATTTCCTCAACATTTAAACACAGTAGCTGTTTATCCTGAAGATGAGAACTCCATTATCTGAGGCTCTATGTGTCAGTGTTGTGAATTCTTTCTGGGAGCGCTTTGCCACATCATGAGTTTTGTACGTTTGAAGCTGCCTTCAGTTGACTGGGAGTGCTGTGACAGTCACCTGACGCCCGTGCTCAGGCGCATCTTTTCAGAAACGGTTTTCTTTTAGCGTTTCCTCTAAGACCTGATTTCTCTCAACAGGAGCCTGTTGACATGACACTATAGAGGCATGTTTTAGCAACCTGTTGGGTTTTGATCATTTTTCTGAACATGGTTCATGGATTCGAGCTGCACTTGGGAACTTCTATTCTGATAAGCCAGTCTGTACACATTTTGAGTCACATCTGATGTCTCTGTGAGACCACTATACATGCTGAACACTCAGAACAGGGCTTCTAGCTTATTTAACCAACTCAATTGATCATCAGGTCTTTTGTGTGTGGGCTTTTGGGGGCTCACAGGTGGTTATCAGGTTATGTTTGGTCTGATTTGGGGCTGTGTGATAAGGTCACCTTTGGTTATCTTCTTTGTTTTTGCCTGTCCAGATTCCATTGATAATGCATGTGTAGGATTAAACGTTATATACCAAGTTTGTTTTATTTTCATGATCATTTGCACCTTTGGTTCTTTGAGGCAGAGAGGCCTACAGCATCCTCCATGAGCTAGAGCTTAGGACTGAATAGAAAAGACAGCTGAGAAGCTGCTTTCCCATCTCTGATTCGTGACTGCAGATCCAGTGTGTCCAGCTGCCTCATGTCTCTGATTCCTAATTTCCTTGCCATGGAGGACAATTTCATCTGTGACTCAACACCAGCTCTTTGGACTTGAATTGCTTTTGAGTTATTCTTCTTTTGAGAAAAATAACTAATATAAAATTATTTCAGGGAACTTAGTCTACTACAGTCCTTAAGCCACCAAGTCCACCATCATTTAAAAAGTATTTCTGCAGTAAATTTCCATTGAACGTGCATTATTTTATAACACTTGACAGGAGGGAAAGAAAGGGCCCAGTATTTATTGAGTGACTAGTTGTGATAGTCACAGCATGAGTGATTCAAATGGCGCTTTTAAAAAGTTTGACTATTTGAAAATTTATGTCTTCGGGAATAAGTTGCCGCCAGTAAATTACAAAGAAAAGGAAAGTCAGTAAATCAAGAACAACATACAGTGGAGACATGAACCTTTCTTTCAGGGCCTTATAACCCAGTAAGTGAGAAAAAGAGTATCAAAGACTACACTAAATTATTTCAACATTAATTTATTGCTTCCCAGACAACTTTAGTTATACTTTATACTGCCTAATAGGTAGACAGGAGTAATGAACCTTTGACTGATAGGTGGTGTTTTTCTTTCTAAAACGATGGACTGGCTTCTCTATTTCTCTATACTGTGCAATTTTAAGGAGTTATTTTTTTTTATTAACTTGAGTATTTCTTATATACATTTCAAGTGTTATTCCCTTTCCCGGTTTCCGGGCAAACATCCCCCTCCCACCTCCCCTTCCGTATGGGTGTTCCCCTCCCAACCCTCCGCCCATTGCCGCCCTGCCCCCATAGACTAGTTCACTGGGGGTTCAGTCTTAGCAGGACCCAGGGCTTCCCCTTCCACTGGTGCTCTTACTAGGATATTCATTGCTACCTATGGGGTCAGAGTCCAGGGTCAGTCCATGTATAGTCTTTAGGTAGTGGCTTAGTCCCTGGAAGCTCTGGTTGCTTGGCATTGTTGTACTTTTGGGGTCTCGAGCCCCTTCAAGCTCTTCCAGTTCTTTCTCTGATTCCTTCAATAGGGGACCTATTCTCAGTTCAGTGGTTTGCTGCTGGCATTCGTCTCTGTATTTGCTGTATTCTGGCTGTGTCTCTCAGGAGCGATCTACATCCGGCTCCTGTCGGTCTGCACTTCTCTGCTTCATCCATCTTGTCTAATTGGGTGGCTGTATATGTATGGGCCACATGTGGGGCAGGCTCTGAATGGGTGTTCCTTCAGTCTCTGTTTTAATCTTTGCCTCTCCCTTCCCTGCCAAGGGTATTCTTTTTCCTCATTTAAAGCAGGAGTGAAGCATTCACATTTTGATCATCCGTCTTGAGTTTCGTTTGTTCTAGGGATCTAGGGTAATTCAAGCATTTGGGCTAATAGCCACTTATCAATGAGTGCATACCATGTATGTCTTTCTGTGATTGGGTTAGCTCACTCAGGATGATATTTTCCAGTTCCAACCATTTGCCTACGAATTTCATAAACTCGTTGTTTTTGATAGCTGAATAATATTCCATTGTGTAGATGTACCACATTTTCTGTATCCATTCCTCTGTTGAAGGGCATCTGGGTTCTTTCCATTTTCTGGCTATTATAAATAAGGCTGCGATGAACATAGTGGAGCACGTGTCTCTTTTATATGTTGAGGCATCTTTTGGGTATATGCCCAAGAGAGGTATAGCTGGATCCTCAGGCAGTTCAATGTCCAATTTTCTGAGGAACCTCCAGACTGATTTCCAGAATGGTTTTACCAGTCTGCAATCCCACCAAAAATGGAGGAGTGTTCCTCTTTCTCCACATCCTCGCCAGCATCTGCTGTCACCTGAGTTTTTGATCTTAGCCAATCGCACTTGTGTGAGGTGAAATCTCAGGGTTGTTTTGATTTGCATTTCCCTTATGACTAAAGATGTTGAACATTTCTTTAGGTGTTTCTCAGCCATTCGGCATTCCTCAGCTGTGAATTCTTTGTTTAGCTCTGAACCCCATTTTTTAATAGGGTTATTTGTTTCCCTGCGGTCTAACTTCTTGAGTTCTTTGTATATTTTGGATATAAGGCCTCTATCTGTTGTAGGATTGGTAAAGATCTTTTCCCAATCTGTTGGTTGCCGTTTTGTCCTAACCACAGTGTCCTTTGCCTTACAGAAGCTTTGCAGTTTTATGAGATCCCATTTGTCGATTCTTGATCTTAGAGCATAAGCCATTGGTGTTTTGTTCAGGAAATTTTTTCCAGTGCCCATGTGTTCCAGATTCTTCCCTAGTTTTTCTTCTATTAGTTTGAGTGTGTCTGGTTTGATGTGGAGGTCCTTGATCCACTTGTACTTAAGCTTTGTACAGGGTGATAAGAATGGATCGATCTGCATTCTTCTACATGTTGCCCTCCAGTTGAACCAGCACCATTTGCTGAAAATGCTATCTTTTTTCCATTGGATGGTTTTGGCTCCTTTGTCAAAAATCAAGTGACCATAGGTGTGTGGGTTCATTTCTGGGTCTTCAATTCTATTCCACTGGTCTATCTGTCTGTCTCTGTACCAATACCATGCAGTTTTTATCACTATTGCTCTGTAATACTGCTTGAGTTCAGGGATAGTGATTCCCCCTGAAGTCCTTTTATTGTTGAGGATAGCTTTAGCTATCCTAGGTTTTTTGTTATTCCAGATGAATTTGCAAATTGTTCTGTCTAACTCTTTGAAGAATTGGATTGGTATTTTGATGGGGATTGCATTGAATCTGTAGATCGCTTTTGGTAAAATGGCCATTTTTACTATATTGATCCTGCCAATCCATGAGCATGGGAGATCTTTCCATCTTCTGTGGTCTTCTTCAATTTCTTTCCTCAGTGTCTTGAAGTTCTTATTGTACAGATCTTTTACTTGCTTGGTTAAGGTCACACCGAGGTACTTTATATTATTTGGGTCTATTATGAAGGGTGTTGTTTCCCTAATTTCTTTCTCGGCTTGTTTCTCTTTTGTATAGAGGAAGGCAACTGATTTATTTGAGTTAACTTTATACCCAGCCACTTTGTTGAAGTTGTTTATCAGCTTTAGTAGTTCTCTGGTGGAACTTTTGGGATCACTTAAATATGCTATCATGTCATCTGCAAATAGTGATATTTTGACCTCTTCTTTTCCGATCTGTATCCCTTTGATCTCCTTTTGTTGTCTGATTGCTCTGGCTAGAACTTCAAGAACTATATTGAATAAGTAGGGAGAGAGTGGGCAGCCTTGTCTAGTCCCTGATTTTAGTGGGATTGCTTCAAGTTTCTCTCCATTTAGTTTAATGTTAGCAACTGGTTTGCTGTATATGGCTTTTACTATGTTTAGGTATGGGCCTTGAATTCCTATTCTTTCCAGGACTTTTATCATGAAGCGGTGTTGAATTTTGTCAAATGCTTTCTCAGCATCTAATGAAATGATCATGTGGTTCTGTTCTTTCAGTTTGTTTATATAATGGATCACGTTGATGGTTTTCCGTATATTAAACCATCCCTGCATGCCTGGGATGAAGCCTACTTGATCATGGTGGATGATTGTTTTGATGTGCTCTTGAATTCGGTTTGCCAGAATTTTATTGAGTATTTTTGCGTCGATATTCATAAGGGAAATTGGTCTGAAGTTCTCTTTCTTTGTTGTGTCTTTGTGTGGTTTAGGTATAAGAGTAATTGTGGCTTCATAGAAGTAATTCGGTAGGGCTCCATCTGTTTCAATTTTGTGGAATAGTTTGGATAATATTGGTATGAGGTCTTCTATGAAGGTTTGATAGAATTCTGCACTAAACCTGTCTGGACCTGGGCTCTTTTTGGTTGGGAGACCTTTAATGACTGCTTCTATTTCCTTAGGAGTTAGGGGTTGTTTAACTGGTTTATCTGTTCCTGATTTAACTTCGATACCTGGTATCTGTCTAGGAAATTGTCCATTTCCTGAAGATTTTCAAATTTTGTTGAATATAGGTTTTTATAGTAAGATCTGATGATTTTTTGAATTTCCTCTGAATCTGTAGTTATGTCTCCCTTTTCATTTCTGATTTTGTTAATTTGGACGCACTCTCTGTGTCCTCTCGTTAGTCTGGCTAAGGGTTTATCTATCTTGTTGATTTTCTCAAAGAACCAACTTTTGGTTCTGTTGATTCTTTCTATTGTCCTTTTTGTTTCTACTTGGTTGATTTCAGCTCTGAGTTTGATTATTTCCTGCCTTCTACTCCTCCTGGGTGTATTTGCTTCTTTTTGTTCTAGAGCTTTTAGGTGTGCTGTCAAGCTGCTGACATATGCTCTTTCCTGTTTCTTTCTGCAGGCACTCAGCGCTATGAGTTTTCCTCTTAGCACAGCTTTCATTGTGTCCCATAAGTTTGGGTATGTTGCATCTTCATTTTCATTAAATTCTAAAAAGTTTTTAATTTCTTTCTTTATTTCTTCCTTGACCAGGTTATCATTGAGTAGAGCATTGTTCAATTTCCACGTATATGTGGGCATTCTTCCCTTATTGTTATTGAAGACCAGTTTTAGGCCGTGGTGGTCTGATAGCACGCATGGGATTATTTCTATCTTTCTGTACCTGTTGAGGCCCGTTTTTTGACCAATTATATGGTCAATTTTGGAGAAAGTACCATGAGGAGCTGAGAAGAAGGTATATCCTTTTGCTTTAGGATAGAATGTTCTATAAATATCCGTTAAGTCCATTTGGCTCATGACTTCTCTTAGTCTGTCGACATCACTGTTTAATTTCTGTTTCCATGATCTGCCCATTGATGAGAGTGGGGTGTTGAAATCTCCCACTATTATTGTGTGAGGTCCAATGTGTTTTTTGAGCTTTAGTAAGGTTTCTTTTACGTATGTAGGTGCCCTTGTATTTGGGGCATAGATATTTAGGATTGAGAGTTCATCTTGGTGGATTTTTCCTTTGATGAATATGAAGTGTCCTTCCTTATCTTTTTTGATGACTTTTAGTTGGAAATTGATTTTATTTGATATTAGAATGGCTACTCCAGCTTGCTTCTTCTGACCATTTGCTTGGAAAGTTGTTTTCCAGCCTTTCACTCTGAGGTAGTGTCTGTCTTTGTCTCTGAGGTGTGTTTCCTGTAGGCAGCAGAATGCAGGGTCCTCGTTGCGTATCCAGTTTGTTAATCTATGTCTTTTTATTGGGGAGTTGAGGCCATTGATATTGAGAGATATTAAGGAATAGTGATTATTGTTTCCCTTTATATTCATATTTGGATGTGAGGTTATGTTTGTGTGCTTTCATTCTCTTTGTTTTGTTGCCAAGACGATTAGTTTCTTGCTTCTTCTAGGGTATAGCTTGCCTCCTTATGTTGGGCTTTACCATTTATTATCCTATGTAGTGCTGGATTTGTAGAAAGATATTGTGTAAATTTGGTTTTGTCATGGAATATCTTGGTTTCTCCATCAATGTTAATTGAGAGTTTTGCTGGATACAGTAACCTGGGCGGGCATTTGTGTTCTCTTAGGGTCTGTATGACATCAGTCCAGGATCTTCTGGCCTTCATAGTTTCTGGCGAGAAATCTGGTGTGATTCTGATAGGTCTGCCTTTATATGTTACTTGACCTTTTTCCCTTCTGCTTTTAATATTCTTTCTTTATTTTGTGCGTTTGGTGTTTTGACAATTATGTGACGGGAGGTGTTTCTTTTCTGGTCCAATATATTTGGAGTTCTGTAGGCTTATTGTATGTCTATGGGTATCTCGTTTTTTAGGTTAGGGAAGTTTTCTTCTATGATTTTGTTGAAGATATTTACTTGTCCTTTGAGCTGGGAGTCTTCACTCTCTTCTATACCTATTATCCTTAGGTTTGATCTTCTCATTGAGTCCTGGATTTCCTGTATGTTTTGGACCAGTAGCTTTTTCCGCTTTACATTATCTTTGACAGTTGAGTCAATGATTTCTATGGAATCTTCTGCTCCTGAGATTCTCTCTTCCATCTCTTGTATTCTGTTGGTGAAGCTTGTCTATAGCTCCTTGTCTCTTCTTTAGGTTTTCTATATCCAGGGTTGTTTCCATGTGTTCTTTCTTGATTGCTTCTATTTCCATTTTTAATTCCTTCAACTGTTTGATTGTGTTTTCCTGGAATTCTTTCAGGGATTTTTGCGATTCCTCTCTGTAGGCTTCTACTTGTTCATTAATGTTTTCCTGTGTTTCCCTAAGTGTGTTCATGTCTTTCTTGAAGTCCTCCAGCATCATGATCAAATATGATTTTGAAACTAGATCTTGCTTTCCTGGTGTGTTTGGATATTCCATGTTTGTTTTGGTGGGAGAATTGGGCTCTGATGATGGCATGTAGTCTTGGTTTCTGTTGCTTGGGTTCCTGCGCTTGCCTCTCGCCATCAGATTATCTCCAGTGTTACTTTGTTCTGCTATTTCTGACAGTGGCTAGACTGTCCTATAAGCCTGTGTGTCAGGAGTGCTGTAGACCTGTTTTCCTGTTTTCTTTCAGCCAGTTATGGGAACAGAGTGTTCTGCTTTCGGGCGTGTAGTTTTTCCTCTCTACAGGTCTTCAGCTGTTCCTGTGGGCCTGTGTCTTGAATTCACCAGGCAGCTTTCTTGCAGCAGAAAATTTGGTCTTACCTGTGGTCCCGAGGCTCAAGTTCGCTCGTGGGGTGCTGCCCACGGGCTCTCTGCGGCGGCAGCAACCAGGAATACCTGTGCCGCCTCTTCTGGGAGCTTCAGTGCACCAGGGTTCCAGATGGCCTTTGGTGTTTTCCTCTGGCGTCCGAGATGTATGTACAGAGATCAGTCTCTTCTGGTTTCCCAGGCTTGTCTGCCTCTCTGAAGGTTTAGCTCTCCCTCCCACGGGATTTGGGTGCAGAGAACTGTTTATCCGGTCTGTTTCCTTCAGGGTCCGGCGGTGTCTCTGGCAGGGGTCCTGCCGCTCCTGGGCCCTCTCCCACGGGAGCCCAGAGGCCTTATACGGTTTCCTCTTGGGCCAGGGATGTGGGCAGGGGTGAGCAGTGTTGGTGGTCTCTTCCGCTCTGCAGCCTCAGGAGTGCCCACCTGACCAGGCGGTTGGGTCTCTCTCTCACCGGGTCTTGGAGCAGAGAGCTGCTAAGGAGTTATTTTTATTGGGTTGTTATAAATTTAATCTTTCGCAAAGAAACTTTTCTGGATGAACCCATTATGAACAGATTTTGCTCTTTACTAGACTTAGTTTCAGGTGACAAGAGGAAGTTACAGTTAAACATTTCCTTCAACTCACTTTGTTACTATATAACTAGCAATACTGGCATACAGCAGGCATTGATTAGATGCTGAATGGAAAGAGTACTTTTTCTGTTCTAGACCTTGTGGAGTTAGCAGAATAAGGCTGCCATGTGGCTTCAGGAGATTCTGTACCATGAGGCTGGATGTGGGCAAGCAGTGGGTCTCTGGCTTTGAGTATATTGTAGTTAATGACATGGGGAAAGTGAAGGTCACAGAGTTACTGCTTATTGCTTTAGGGAATTCTTGAGATTTTCCTCTCTGAAACATTCAGTAAGTTCTATGTATGTATAGTGAGCATAGCTATTGTCTAAGTGGGGAAAATACAGGAAGTGAAAGAACAGACTTTCTACAGTGGAAATATGCTTGGGAAGTAAACAGTTGTCATTACAGTTTATCACTCTACCAAAAAACATCAATGAATCATTAACTTACAAGGGTACTGAGTTATGTGGTCAGCAAATTTAGCAGCTTCCAGGTCAATTAGAAGGATTCCTTCTATTCAAGGTCATCTATAGTCATCTCTGTTTGAGAAAAATCACTGAAAAAATGCTCCAATGAGAAGTAGATCACTAACAAGATAGTGTGGCTTCACAATAGTTTATGAGCCTGTCCACCTACGCTGTGTCCTAAACTCCCTTTGGGTATTAGCTATGTTGTATTTGCTTTTTATCTCCAACCTTAGGCACTATGATGGATTAAATAAGTATTAAGCATTTACTGAAAACAGTTTAAATGAAGTCCTAGTCAATCAAGTAGCATAGCTCAAGAGACTGCTTGGCATAACCTTGTTGCATCTACAGAAAAATGAATGTCAAACTAAGGCAACTGGGAAATCACCAATCATTTCATGTCATGCAAACTTTTCTTTTTCTTTTTTTTCTTTTTTCTCATCTTTATTAACTTGGGTATTTCTTATTTACATTTCGATTGTTATTCCCTTTCCTGGTTTCCAGGCCAACATCCCCCCAAGCCCTCCCCCTCCACTTCTCTATGAGTGTTCCCCTCCCCATCTTCCCAACATTACTGCCCCCCCCCCCAACAATCACGTTCACTGGGGGGGGGGGTTCAGTCTTGGCAGGACTAAGGGCTTCCCCTTCCTCTGGTGCTCTTATTAAGCTATTCATTGATACCTATGAGGTTGGAGCCCAGGGTATGTCCATGTATAGTCTTTGGGTAGTGGCTTAGTCCCTGGAAGCTCTGGTTGGTTGGCATTGTTGTTCATATGGGGTCTCAAGCCCCTTCAAACTCCTCCAATCCTTTCTCTAATTCCTTCAACGGGGGTCCCGTTCTCAGTTCAGTGGTTTGCTGATGGAATTTGCCTATGTATTTGCTCTATTCTGGCTATGTCTCTCAGGAGAGATCTACATCCGGTTCCTTTCGGCCTGCACTTCTTTGCTTCATCCATCTTATCTAGTTTGGTGGCTGTATATGTATGGGGCCACATGTGGGGCAGGCTCTGAATGGGTGTTCCTTCTGCCTCTGTTCTAAATTTTGCCTCCCTATTCCCTGCCAAGGGTATTCTTGTTCCTCTTTTAAAGAAGGAGTGAAGCATTCCCATTTTGGTCATCCCTCTTCAGTTTCATGTGTTCTGTGCACCTAGGGCAATTCAAGCATTTGGGCTAATAGCCACTTATCAATGAGTGCATACCATGTGTGTTTTTCTGTGATTGGATTACCTCATTCAGGATGATATTTTCCAGTTCCAACCATTTGCCTACGATTTCATAAAGTCATTGTTTTTGATAGCTGAGTAATATTCCATTGTGTAGATGTACCACATTTTCTGTATCCATTCCTCTGTTGAAGGGCATCTTGGTTCTTTCCAGCTTCTGGCTATTATAAATAAGGCTGCGATGAACATAGTGGAGCACGTGTCTTTGTTATATGTTGGGGCATCTTTTGGGTATGTGCCCAAGAGAGGTATAGCTGGGTCCTCAGGTAGTTCAATGTCCAATTTTCTGAGGAACATCCAGACTGATTTCCAGAATGGTTGTACCAGTTTGCAATCCCACCAACAATGGAGGAGTGTTCCTCTTTCTCCTCCTCCTCACCAACATTTGCTGTCACCTGAGTTTTTGATGTTAGCCTTTCTCACTGGTGTGAGGTGAAATCTCAGGGTTGTTTTGATTTGCATTTCCCTTATGACTAAAGATGTTGAACATTTCTTTAGGTGTTTCTCAGCCATTCAGCATTGCTCAGCTGTGAATTCTTTGTTTAGCTCTGAACTCCATTTTTTAATAGGGTTATTTCTCTCCCTGAGGTCTAACTTCTTGATTTCTTTGTATATTTTGGATATAAGCCCTCTATCAGTTGAGGGATTGGTAAAGATCTTTTCCCAATCTGTTGGTTGCCATTTTGTCCTAACAACAGTGTCCTTTGACTTACAGAAGCTTTGCAGTTTTATGAGATCCCATTTGTCGATTCTTGATCTTAGAGCATAAAACCATTGGTGTTTTTCTCAGGAAATTTTCTCCAGTGCCCATGTGTTCCAGATGCTTCCCCAATTTTCTTCTATTAGTGTGAGTTTATCTGGTTTGATGTGGAGGTCCTTGATCCACTTGGACTTAAGCTTTGTACAGGGTGATAAGCATGAATCGATCTTCATTCTTCTACATGTTGCCCTCCAGTTGAACCAGCACCATTTGCTGAAAATGCTACCTTTTTTTCCATTGGATGGTTTTGGCTCCTTTGTCAAAAATCAAGTGACCATAGGTGTGTGGGTTCATTTCTGGGTCTTCAATTCTATTCCACTGGTCTATCTGTCTGTCTCTGTACCAATACCATGCAGTTTTTATCACTATTGCTCTGTAATACTGCTTGAGTTCAGGGATAGTGATTCCCCCAGAAGTCCTTTTATTGTTGAAGATAGTTTTAGCTATCCTGGGTTTTTTGTTATTCCAGATGAATTTGGAAATTGTTCTGTCTAATTCTCTGAAGAATTGGATTGGTATTTTGATGGGGATTGCATTGAATCTGTAGATCGCTTTTGGTAAAATGGCCATTTTTACTATATTAATCCTGCCAATCCATGAGCATGGGAGATCTTTCCATCTTCTGAGGTCTTCTTCAATTTCTTTCCTCAGTGTCTTGAAGTTCTTATTGTACAGATCTTTTACTTGCTTGGTTAAAGTCACACCGAGGTACTTTATATTATTTGGGTCTATTATGAAGGGTGTCGTTTACCTAATTTCTTTCTCGGCTTGTTTCTCTTTTGTGTAGAGGAAGGCTACTGATTTATTTGAGTTAATTTTATACCCAGCCACTTTGCTAAAGGTGTTTATCAGGTTTAGTAGTTCTCTGGTGGAACTTTTGGGATCACTTAAATATACTATCATATCATCTGCAAATAGTGATATTTTGACTTCTTTTCCAATCTGTATCCCTTTGATCTCCTTTTGTTGTCTGATTGCTCTGGCTCGAACTTCAAGAACTATATTGAATAAGTAGGGAGAGAGTGGGCAGCCTTGTCTAGTCCCTGATTTTAGTGGGATTGCTTCAAGTTTCTCTCCGTTTAGTTTAATATTAGCTACTGGTTTGCTGTGTATGGCTTTTACTATCTTTAGGTATGGGCCTCATGCAAACTTTTCTATGTTTATTTTATATGCAATGAGATTTTCTTTTTCCATAACTGCTAAATGCTATAGTTAGTGGTTATTTGCTGTTCTTTCCACAGAGGTCATAGCAAATTGAAAAGACTGCCATGTGTTTCATTATGGTCACAACTCATTTCCTTGGGGGATAGGGCCAGATGTCGGATTGGGTGGCTTCTTGACTGAACATATTGCAAGTTGCTCTTTGGATTCATTGGCAACTCCATGCCACTTTGGGATACCAGTGGTGGCCCATCCCTTCCAGTTCAGACAATCCAACTTTTCCTTAGTTTTTGTATTATTCCTTCCTTGCAATAGCAAATGGATTCTGAAGCAGCATTTATCAACCTCTACTTGTTGATGTTAAAAAAAACCTAGAATCTGCTCTATTTATTCTGAAAATAAATTCTATATTTTTATATTTCAATAATATGCTTAATGGACGGTTCTGCTTTTCTTTCTCTCTAGCCATTGGGAGGTTTTACTGATTGATGAAATGTTAGACCTTGTGATCTGACTTTATAAAAATTAGACCTGCTCATCTCTGAAGGATGTAACTTCAGTCTTATGAGGTTTGGATTCTAAGGAGATTATCTTCTAAGTTAACATGGCTTTTTCTATATACTGTTATCAAATGCTATGTTCAGTGTTATCCAAAACCATGTCTGACCAGTAGCAAATTCCCTCATTTCCAGTGTTGGGAAATGTCACTGAAAGTGGATGTTCAGCATGCTCTGGGTATTGTTCTAACTTGTGAGCCTACACAATCCCTCAGTGTTATGTAGATAAAGATATAAGGAAGTTTGGAGTTTGTATACATATAAACAGCCTCAAAATTAGGCCTACCAATGAAAACTGTATTTCTATAGTACTTTGTTAAATGCTCTTTTCCCTCAATTTTTGATTTAATGAACTGTTTTTATTGAAATAGCTGTATAATCCCATATTGGGGTCAACTTTTAACTCAAGATTCTCCTGTCTCAGCTTCTCAAGTGCTAACTACACCAGGCATCCAACAACAAAACGGGAAGTCATTCTGATTTTATGTTCATATCTCTATCTATGGATTTTTACCACTTCCCCTTTCCCAGACCCCGTGTTCACTATCCACAGTTAGATTTTCTTTTAAAAAAATAAAATAAGCTTTGCAAATTCCTTGACTTTGCTTTAAAACCTTTTCTGGCTCTCCCATTCAGCATAGACTGAAATTCCAAGTTCATATATGTTCTTCCCTTTCAGTCCCTGCTGGTCTCCCAGCATCCCTCTCACAACACAGAGCATCTCAGTGGCTACTTTCTGCCTCGTGCACATGCCAGGTCTTTTCCATCCCTGCACTGTTACTTCTTTTTCTTCTTTTGTGTTCTGAAGTTCTTCTGTGGCATCATTTGACATACCCCTTTTCTTTCTTAAGTCTACAACACAATGCCTCTCAGCTTACCCTTATCAACCCATTCTAAATGAGTAATCTTATGTGGTATTATTGGTCCACTTCCCTCTTATGTTTAGTATTTCTAGAATATTTTGCCTCATTACTTGCTTTCTTTACATCTACACAGACTCTATGCTCTATGAGGACAGGCTTATTATTAGTGCTTTTGATCACATTGCTTATCCTGTCCCACTATAGTTCTTAGTAGGTAAAGTAACCAGTACACATATACTCGGTCAGTGAATTCTCTTGAAAGAGTTGTTTTATTTGTTTGGTGGACTGCCTTGATGATAATCTTGCTTTAAAGTAATTACTTTGTTTATAAAGGCCTGTGTAGTGTGCTCAGTATTCAGATTGAGTAAACGATTGAACATACATCTTCCCTTGGCTTGTAATGCGCTTAAAACTAATTGCGGCAACTGAGCCTTAGAGGCAGAAGAAGCGTCAAGGGTGCTCAGTCTTTGCAGCATTGGAATCCAGGTAGCAATCCTGTCCAAATCTTCTTCTAATGACCTCCTTATAATTACAAATCCCAAAGAAGTGTTTCAGCTGTTTCCTGTCGTTGAAATCTGCTTTGCTATGCAGAATTCTTTTTTCTATTATAAGTGTGTGTGTGTGTGTGTGTGTGTGTGTGTGTGTGTGTGTTTATTTTGGGGGTGGAGAGCTTGTGAAAATGGAATCCTGAAGGAGGATGGAACACTCTTTCAGCAGGTAGAAAGGAGGGTAATGGAATAAATCTAATGGCTGGGCAGGATAGGGGAATTAATGAGAACAAAGTATAACCATACATATTTATGGTGCAAGATTCTTTTTCTTGGCTAATCTATACAATGAAATGGTTCTTTACTCACTTGGAACATGGGAACTATTAGTATACATGTGAATGAATGTGAATAGCAGATATGTGTGGAAATCCCAGTTCATTATACATATATGGTCAGAATAAAATAAAAAGTGGAGTCAATGGTGTTAGATCTTTACCTGGAACCTCAGCATTTGAGGAGACTCACGTCATTGGTTGGAGATACTTTATGGATCTGTGGCTTCCCTAATAAACTAAATGTGTGGAATTACTCTTATCAAGTTCCACAGGAGGCAGATCTACTCTTTTATAGCATCTGCAAATAAATAGACTAATTATGCTTTTAAGACATATAGATGCATACAAGCTGAAGCTGGGGGCTGGGGATGAAGCTCAGTTGGTGAATTCTTGCCTAAATTCACAAAGCCCTGAGTAGGATCTGCACTACCATAAGTGAGGCCTATGATCCCTGCACTCACGAAGTAGAGGCAGTCAGTGGATATGTCTATACCATAGCTCCTGCATCTATGGCTCAGGGAACATCACAGAAGGCAGCAGCGGAACACACGTTGGTGATCCAGGTATAAGAGAACTTCTATGTAACAGTCTCTCATAGAAACGGATGCATAAAGAACGTTTGAACAAAGAGATGCTAATGCAAAAAGCATAAAATCTCATGGGGTCACACTCCTAAAAAGGCAACTTATAGCTGCTGAGAGAGGAAGAGATAGCCTATCCCAGGGATGAACCTCCTAATTAGTCATATATATATATATCTATATATATATACATATATGCAATAAGTTTACATGTATATATATGTGTGTGTGTATATATGTACATATATATGTATATACATATGCACATATGCATACATATACATAAATACACACATATGTATCTGTACTAGTAAGAGTCAGGGAAGAAGAGACTGTCAGTTTGATACTGACAGTAAGACAGGGAAGTAATTAGAGAGAGGGAACTGAGGAATTGCTGAATGGAGGAAAGGAAATGGGGAAAGGCATAGAATTGTATTTTTATTTAAAATATATAATTAAAAATAAATGGAGGTGGGGCTGTGGAGATGGCTCTGCTGTTAAGAGCACTGACTGCTCTTCCAGAGGTCCTAAGTTCAATTCCCTGCAACCACAACCATCTGTAATGGGATTTGTTACCCTCTTCTGGTATGTCTGAAGTTAGTGACTGCATACTCACATACATAAATTAAATAAATTTTAAAAAAGAGTTAAAATATAAGTGGAGGCAGGAGAGTCAGAAGCCAAGGTCATCCTCCACTGCAAATCAATGCCAAGAAGAGCCTTGGCCACACGAGGCTCGCCTTGCAGCAGGTATTTCCGCATGATGTGAAAATTTCAAGCAATGCCTCCTGTGTGAATTATTGCAGAACAATGGCTATCTCTCTGGTGAGTACAAATCCCATCAACCTCTCTGCTGGACTCAAGTAGCCCTGGAGAGGTGTAAAACCTGTGCATGGTCTCCAGAAATATCTACCTGTCCAGGGTGTAGGAGGTGGTCCTCAGCTGTCTCTTCTTACAGCATTTCTGACTGAATGGCATGGGTGTATCTGAAAAGTAGCTTCAAAACATGGGGTTGGGGGGGTCCCTGTATCACAACCTGCTTCGGACATTACCTCAGAGAGGTGTTTAGGAGACAACTGTTAGGGTGAAGTGGTGAGAGACTACTCATATGTTTTCTCACTTCCTTCTCCTTATCCCATCATGAGGAGAATAAGCAGATGATTTTTTCCCTTAGATTCCACTCCACAGTGTCTGCTCCATACCCAGAAGGACAAGAGGTAAGCATTTCTGTGAAAGTCAGGTTATTTGATTTCTTGTTTCTAATCCTTTCTGCCTGTAGCACCCCTGTTGTTGGTGGGCCAGTCCTGCATCTGTCCCAGCTAAGAGATGAGTCAAGGCCAAAGGATTACTTGAGCTCAGCCTGAACAATGCAGGAAGACCTTACTTTCCTGACTTTTACTCAAAAAGGCATGTGAACCATGTGTGTACCAATAAGTGTGCTGTAGGCGCAGCCTAGCTCTTAGCTTTTGCACATTTGTTTGTACGTTTACATTGTCTTATCAGTTTTCTCCCAGGAGAAGGTACTGATGAACATTAATATGCAAATGCATTTAAATCCATTATAATTTGTTTCAAAAAATGGCATAGTCATTAATAATAAACTATTAATAATCAAAGCCATATTTTCTGTCAGCATATGTAATCTGACATACAAGCTTGCTGTAACAATGTAAGACAACAGTTGGATCTACAAGAGAAGGAGAAACAATCTAAGAAGCTCATAGCAGGGAATTTTACTCTTCCCTAAAGCAGCCAGCTTTGCATTACTGCAGCAAAGCAAAGCAGTTCCTTTGTAAATTCACATGGCTTTGTTTGCTCAGCATGGCCTTCACATCACTAGCTCAATGTGGTGAATAGGGATGGCAGCAGCGGGTCTCAGGGCTAATGGCCAAATGATGGACAGAAACAGAATCAAAGGATGGATGGAGCCAGGCTAACAGCTCATGTGATCGAGGTGGTCTGATGAGAACCACCTAGTAGTTGTGTACAAGTTGAACACGATGATCTGACCATTGGTCTCATATCTGGAAGGTTCACCAGCCCCCAACAGCACCATCTTTCCAGGCAAATCTTCTAGCCCAGCAGAACACTGGAGATAACAAACATTTATATTGCAACATATCTTCATTATCAGGTACAATGACAACTTATTTTATTAGCTGTTATGGAGACACATCAGTGGGTCCTAACATACATGCAAAATATGGGAATGGTTACATGTGTCTATAAACACAGCACTAGAGGGGAGAGACAGGGAGGTCTTACGAACTTCCTTGAACAGCAAGCTTTGCAGTTGGTGAAAGTCAGTCATGATAAAATGACATAGAAGTGATAATGCCCAGACCCTGTGAGAGAGAGACCCAACCGCCTGGTCAGGTGGGCACTCCTGAGGCTGCAGAGCGGAAGAGACCACCAACACTGCCCACCCCTGCCCACATCCCTGGCCCAAGAGGAAACTGTATAAGGCCTCTGGGCTCCCGTGGGGGAGGGCCCAGGAGCGGCAGGACCCCTGCCAGAGACACCGCCGGACCCTGAAGGAAACAGACCGGATAAACAGTTCTCTGCACCCAAATCCCATGGGAGGGAGAGCTAAACCTTCAGAGAGGCAGACAAGCCTGGGAAACCAGAAGAGACTGATCTCTGCACACACATCTCGGACGCCAGAGGAAAAAGCCAAAGACCATCTGGAACCCTGGTGCACTGAAGCTCCCGGAAGGGGCGGCACAGGTATTCCTGGTTGCTGCCTCTGCAGAGAGCCCGTGGGCAGCACCCCACGAGCGAACTTGAGCCCCGGGACCACAGGTAAGACCAACTTTTCTGCTGCAAGAAAGCTGCCTGGTGAGCTTGGGACACACGGAAGCAGAATTCCTCTAGGACCGGGCACGTTCTGTGTTTACCAGAAGTCCCAGACCCTCGGATCCCAGCCCGCAGCAGCTCTCTGCTCCCAGACCCTGTGAGAGAGAGACCCAACCGCCTGGTCAGGTGGGCACTCCTGAGGCTGCAGAGCGGAAGAGACCACCAACACTGCTCACCCCTGCCCACATCCCTGGCCCAAGAGGAAACCGTATAAGGCCTCTGGGCTCCCGTGGGGGAGGGCCCAGGAGCGGCAGGACCCCTGCCAGAGACACCGCCGGACCCTGAAGGAAACAGACCGGATAAACAGTTCTCTGCACCCAAATCCCGTGGGAGGGAGAGCTAAACCTTCAGAGAGGCAGACAAGCCTGGGAAACCAGAAGAGACTGATCTCTGTACATACATCTCGGACGCCAGAGGAAAACACCAAAGGCCATCTGGAACCCTGGTGCACTGAAGCTCCCAGAAGAGGCGGCACAGGTATTCCTGGTTGCTGCCGCCGCAGAGAGCCCGTGGGCAGCACCCCACGAGCGAACTTGAGCCTCGGGACCACAGGTAAGACCAAATTTTCTGCTGCAAGAAAGCTGCCTGGTGAATTCAAGACACAGGCCCACAGGAACAGCTGAAGACCTGTAGAGAGGAAAAACTACACGCCCGAAAGCAGAACACTCTGTTCCCATAACTGGCTGAAAGAAAACAGGAAAACAGGTCTACAGCACTCCTGACACACAGGCTTATAGGACAGTCTAGCCACTGTCAGAAATAACAGAACAAAGTAACACTAGAGATAATCTGATGGTGAGAGGCAAGCGCAGGAACCCAAGCAACAGAAACCAAGACTACTTGGCATCATCGGAGCCCAATTCTCCCACCAAAACAAACATGGAATATCCAAACACACCAGGAAAGCAAGATCCAGTTTCAAAATCATATTTGATCATGATGCTGGAGGACTTCAAGAAAGATGTGAAGAACTCCCTTAGGGAAACACAGGAAAACATTAATAAACAAGTAGAAGCCTACAGAGAGGAATCGCAAAAATCCCTGAAAGAATTCCAGGAAAACACAATCAAACAGTTGAAGGAATTAAAAATGGAAATAGAAGCAATCAAGAAAGAACACATGGAAACAACCCTGGATATAGAAAACCAAAAGAAGAGACAAGGAGCTGTAGATACAAGCTTCACCAACAGAATACAAGAGATGGAAGAGAGAATCTCAGGAGCAGAAGATTCCATAGAAATCATTGACTCAACTGTCAAAGATAATGTAAAGCGGAAAAAGCTACTGGTCCAAAACATACAGGAAATCCAGGACTCAATGAGAAGATCAAACCTAAGGATAATAGGTATAGAAGAGAGTGAAGACTCCCAGCTCAAAGGACAAGTAAATATCTTCAACAAAATCATAGAAGAAAACTTCCCTAATCTAAAAAAAGAGATACCCATAGGCATACAAGAAGCCTACAGAACTCCAAATAGATTGGACCAGAAAAGAAATACCTCCCGTCACATAATAGTCAAAACACCAAACGCACAAAATAAAGAAAGAATATTGAAAGCAGTAAGGGAAAAAGCTCAAGTAACATATAAAGGCAGACCTATCAGAATCACACCAGACTTCTCGCCAGAAACTATGAAGGCCAGAAGATCCTGGACTGACGTCATACAGACCCTAAGAGAACACAAATGCCAGCCCAGGTTACTGTATCCTGCAAAACTCTCAATTAACATAGATGGAGAAACCAAGATATTCCATGACAAAACCAACTTTACACAATATCTTTCTACAAATCCAGCACTACAAAGGATAATAAATGGTACAGCCCAACATAAGGAGGCAAGCTATACCCTAGAAGAAGCAAGAAACTAATCGTTTTGGCAACAAAACAAAGAGAATGAAAGCACACAAACATAACCTCATATCCAAATATGAATATAACGGGAAGCAATAATCACTATTCCTTAATATCTCTCAACATCAATGGCCTCAACTCCCCAATAAAAAGACATAGATTAACACACTGGATACGCAACGAGGACCCTGCATTCTGCTGCCTACGGGAAACACACCTCAGAGACAAAGACAGACATTACCTCAGAGTGAAAGGCTGGAAAACAATTTTCCAAGCAAATGGTCAGAAGAAGCAAGCTGGAGTAGCCATTCTCATATCAAATAAAATCAATTTTCAATTAAAAGTCATCAAAAAAGATAAGGAAGGACACTTCATATTCATCAAAGGAAAAATCCACCAAGATGAACTCTCAATCCTAAATATCTATGCCCCAAATACAAGGGCACCTAAATATGTAAAAGAAACCTTACTAAAGCTCAAAACACACATTGCACCTCACACAATAATAGTGGGAGATTTCAACACCCCACTCTCATCAATGGACAGATCATGGAAACAGAAATTGAACAGAGATGTAGACAGACTAAGAGAAGTCATGAGCCAAATGGACTTAACGGATATATATAGAATATTCTATCCTAAAGCAAAAGGATATACCTTCTTCTCAGCTCCTCATGGTACTTTCTCCATAATTGACCATATAATTGGTCAAAAAACGGGCCTCAACAGGTACAGAAAGATAGAAATAATCCCATGCGTGCTATCGGACCACCACGGCCTAAAACTGGTCTTCAATAACAATCAAGGAAGAATGCCCACATATACTTGGAAATTGAACAATGCTCTACTCAATGATAACCTGGTCAAGGAAGAAATAATGAAAGAAATTAAAACTTTTTAGAATTTAATGAAAATGAAGGTACAACATACCCAAACTTATGGGACACAATGAAAGCTGTGCTAAGAGGAAAACTCATAGCGCTGAGTGCCAGCAGAAAGAAACAGGAAAGAGCATATGTCAGCAGCTTGACAGCACACCTAAAAGCTCTAGAACAAAAAGAAGCACATACACCCAGGAGGAGTAGAAGGCAGGAAATAATCAAACTCAGAACGGAAATCAAACAAGTAGAAACAAAAAGGACCATAGAAAGAATCAACAGAACCAAAAGTTGGTTCTTTGAGAAAATCAACAAGATAGATAAACCCTTAGCCAGACTAACGAGAGGACACAGAGAGTATGTCCAAATTAACAAAATCAGAAATGAAAAGGGAGACATATCAACAGATTAAGAGGAAATTCAAAAAATCATCAGATCTTACTATAAAAACCTATATTCAACAAAACTTGAAAATCTTCAGGAAATGGATAATTTCCTAGACAAATACCAGGTACCGAAGTTAAATCAGGAACAGATAAACCAGTTAAACAACCCCATAACTCCTAAGGAAATAGAAGCAGTCATTAAAGGTCTCCCAACCAAAAAGAGCCCAGGTCCAGACGGGTTTAGTGCAGAATTCTACCAAACCTTCATAGAAGACCTCATACCAATATTATCCAAACTATTCCACAAAATTGAAACAAATGGAGCACTACCGAATACCTTCTACGAAGCCACAATTACTCTTATACCTAAACCACACAAAGACACAACAAAGAAAGAGAACTTCAGACCAATTTCCCTTATGAATATCAATGCAAAAATACTCAACAAAATTCTGGCAAACCGAATCCAAGAGCACATCAAAACAATCATCCACCATGACCAAGTAGGCTTCATCCCAGGCATGCAGGGATGGTTTAAGATACGAAAAACCATCAACGTGATCCATTATATAAACAAACTGAAAGAACAAAACCACATGATCATTTCATTAGACGCTGAGAAAGCATTTGACAAAATTCAACACCCCTTCATGATAAAAGTCCTGGAGAGAATAGGAATTCAAGGCCCATACCTGAACATAGTAAAAGCAATATACAGCAAACCAGTTGCTAACATTAAACTAAATGGAGAGAAACTCGAAGCAATCCCACTAAAATCAGGGACTAGATAAGGCTGCCCACTCTCTCCCTACTTATTCAATATAGTTCTTGAAGTTCTAGCCAGAGCAATCAGACAACAAAAGGAGGTCAAGGGGATACAGATCGGAAAAGAAGAAGTCAAAATATCACTGTTTGCAGATGATATGGTAGTGTATTTAAGTGATCCCAAAAGTTCCACCAGAGAACTACTAAAGCTGATAAACAACTTCAACAAAGTGGCTGGGTATAAAATTAACTCAAATAAATCAGTAGCCTTCCTCTACACAAAAGAGAAACAAGCCGAGAAAGAAATTAGGTAAACGACACCCTTCATAATAGACCCAAATAATATAAAGTACCTCGGTGTGACTTTAACCAAGCAAGTAAAAGATCTGTACAATAAGAACTACAAAACACTGAAGAAGGAAATTGAAGAAGACCTCAGAAGATGGAAAGATCTCCCATGCTCATGGATTGGCAGGATTAATATAGTAAAAATGGCCATTTTACCAAAAGCGATCTAGAGATTCAATGCAATCCCCATCAAAATACCAATCCAATTCTTCAAAGAGTTAGACAGAACAATTTGCAAATTCATCTGGAATAACAAAAAACCCAGGATAGCTAAAGCTATCCTCAACAATAAAAGGACTTCAGGGGGAATCACTATCCCTGAACTCAAGCAGTATTACAGAGCAATAGTGATAAAAACTGCATGGTATTGGTACAGAGACAGACAGATAGACCAATGGAATAGAATTGAAGACCCAGAAATGAACCCACACACCTATGGTCACTTGATTTTTGACAAAGGAGCCAAAACCATCCAATGAAAAAAAGATAGCATTTTCAGCAAATGGTGCTGGTTCAACTGGAGGGCAACATGTAGAAGAATGCAGATCGATCCATGCTTATCACCCTGTACAAAGCTTAAGTCCAAGTGGATCAAGGACCTCCACATCAAACCAGACACACTCAAACTAATAGAAGAAAAATTAGGGAAGCATCTGGAACACATGGGCACTGGAAAAAATTTCCTAAACAAAACACCAATGGCTTACGCTCTAAGATCAAGAATCGACAAATGGGCTCTCATAAAACTACAAAGCTTCTGTAAGGCAAAGGACACGATGGTTAGGACAAAATGGCAACCAACAGATTGGGAAAAGATCTTTACCAATCCTACAACAGATAGAGGCCTTATATCCAAAATATACAAAGAACTCAAGAAGTTAGACCGCAGGGAAACAAATAACCCTATTAAAAAATGGGGCTCAGAGCTAAACAAAGAATTCACAGCTGAGGAATGCCGAATGGCTGAGAAACACCTAAAGAAATCTTCAACATCTTTAGTCATAAGGGAAATGCAAATCCAAACAACCCTGAGATTTCACCTCACACCAGTGAGAATGGCTAAGATCAAAAACTCAGGGGACAACAGATGCTGGCGAGGATGTGGAGGAAGAGGAACACTCCTCCATTGTTGGTGGGATTGCACACTGGTACAACCATTCTGGAAATCAGTCTGGAGAATCCTCAGAAAATTGGACATTGAACTGCCTGAGGATCCAGCTATACCTCTCTTGGGCATATACCCAAAAGCTGCCCCAACATATAAAAAAGACACGTGCTCCACTATGTTCATTGCAGCCTTATTTATAATAGCCAGAAGGTGGAAAGAACCCAGATGCCCTTCAACAGAGGAATGGATACAGAAAATTTTGTACATCTACACAATGGAATATTACTCAGCTATCAAAAATAACGACTTTATGAAATTCGTAGGCAAATGGTTGGAACTGGAAAACATCATCCTGAGTGAGCTAACCCAATCACAGAAAGACATACATGGTATGCACTCATTGATAAGTGGCTATTAGCCCAAATGCTTGAATTACCCTAGATGCCTAGAGCAAATGAATCTCAAGACGGATGATCAAAATGTGAATACTTCACTCCTTCTTTAAAAGGGGAACAAGAATACCCTTGGCAGGATAGAGAGAGGCAAAGATTAAAACAGAGACTGAAGGAACACCCATTCAGAGTCTGCCCCACATGTGGCCCATACATATATAGCCACCCAATTAGACAAGATGGATGAAGCAAAGAAGTGCAGACCGACAGGAGCCGGATGTAGATCGCTCCTAAGAGACACAGCCAGAATACAGCAAATACAGAGGCGAATGCCAGCAGCAAACCACTGAACTGAGAATAGGACCCCCGTTGAAGGAATCAGAGAAAGAACTGGAATAGCTTGAAGGGGCTCGAGACTCCATATGTACAACAATGCCAAGCAACCAGAGCTTCCAGGGACTAAGCCCCTACCCAAAGACTATACATGGACTGACCCTGGACTCTGACCTCATAGGTAGCAATGCATATCCTAGTAAGAGCACCAGTGGAAGGGGAAGCCCTGGGTCCTGCTAAGACTGAACCCCCAGTGAACTAGACTGTTGGGGGGAGGGCGGCATTGGGGGGAGGGTTGGGAGGGGAACACCCATAAGGAAGGAGAGGGGGGAGGGGGATGTTTGCCCGGATACCGGGAAAGGGAATAACACTTGAAATGTATATAAGAAATACTCAAGTTAATAAAAAAAATATTAAAAAAAAAAGAAGTGATAATGCAGGCTATGCAAGTCCTCCTCTGGCCCTGACACATGTGCATTTGGACTTGTGCTCTTATAATACCACACATACACATATACCACATCAAGCCGACACACTATACCATGCACATACATGCACACACATTCTCTCTTTCATAAACATACTCAAATACACATAAAAATTGACTTTATCAGATAAAACAAAGGAAACACCCTTTGAGAATTTATATGAGGGATTTATATCAGAAAAAAACACTAAGTAATTCTTTATGAGTAGACTATTGAATAAATATGAGGCAGAATTAAATGACACTTTTCACCTCTGAGAATATTCCCAAAGATACTTGAACACGCACGTGTCTTGCCACATTATTTATATTAACTAAGCTACATTACTAGCCTATAAGCATCAGCGGACGTGGAAAGGTACTGTGGGCCTATGTGTAATGGAGTGTTATACATCCAAAAAGAACACAGCACTTGTGTTTTCCTAAGCAACTGGAGATCACTTTAAGTTGAATAAGCCAATCTTCCTTGATGTTGCAGCCAAGTCTTTCATGATCCCTTTCATAGGCTGAAGCTCATCAGGAATGTAGGACATGAATAGAAAGGAGAGACCATTGAATGTATAAGAAGAAAGGAGCAGCGGAGGGGGAAGAAACGTGGGCAATACAAGGATGCCTGCTATTTAAGAACTCAGTGTGTATGAGTGGGAATTGTCATAATAAAACCTGTGCTTTGTATAATTAATGTACAGTTATTAATAGAGAGGCAGTGCTGTTAGAATTTGTTTTTATAATAATGTTTTATTCTTGAGAAATTCATACATGCCAACAATTTAAATTTATTATATCTACCACACATTTTCTCACCCTATTTCTTTTATCACTCACAAACACATTTCACTTAAAAGTTTATGTCTTCTTTTGTTATAGCTTGACTTGTGTTTCAGCTGACAAATCAGAAGAATGCCTATTGAATGACTACTGAAGTATTTCCACAAATCTGGAGGGGCCCTGGTTCTTAGTAAACCTTCTGACTTTCCCTCAATTCCCACTTCCACAGTTTTACATCAGCTGGAAGCTGAAGAATCTGTCTTATGACTGCAGGGAAGTGATGATGGAGTGATGAGGAAGGTTTTCTATTCTGTGAGGAACATAAAATGCCTTCTTTAGCCTTCTTTAAAAAATAACAAATGTACTTGCCAGAATATTTTTTCTTATATGTAGTATCAACTATCTATTATGTATTTTATACTTCTGGTATATTATGTGTTTAAGTTATTTTAATAGTTGACCTGAAGATATATCATCATTGAAATAATTGTGATTCTGACAAAATGTATTTCATAGTCACCTACAAAATATATTTTAAAATAAAAAACATTTGCATCTTAGAGATGCCTCTTCATTTTGGTTCTATAGAATTCGGTTTCATAGAATGGCTAAGACCATTGTTGACATGTTGGTCAATGTCAGATGAGATCTAAGTGTTATAACAAAGATTCCCTCAGGTATTTTCTTTTGTAAATTCAAGTCTATGGCAAATCTATGGCACAGAAAAGGAAATGAGTTTGTTTTATCTGTTTTAATATGTATGACAATTCATACTCTCACCTATAAGGTGAACCCTTTTAATTAAAAGTTAGTTGCCTCTGATGTCTTTTTCTATTTTATTTCCATATATCCATCAAATATAGAACTATTTGAGGCATGGTACTTTGGGGGATTTTTTGGTCTTGAAATCTTTACTCTTTGGGGTACTAGGATATTTGATGCCAGGACAAGCAACTGTTGTGTTTTCTTTTACCAATTTAATTGACTTTTGTTTCCTTATTGGCTAATCCATTATATCCACCTGGGAAATTTTCCACATGGTTCTCCTTTTAACTTCTGTATACCCTAACATCTCCTCAAACCATATATAACTGAGACAGAATGCCATACATCGGGAAGAGATGTGTAGGAGGGGCGAATTGGAATTTCATATGATGTTGATCAATGAATCCGAGGGCATGTCAACAGGCTCCGCCTTGTGAGGATTCTCTTTTGGTCACCTTAGCTGCACTGATTAAGGAAGGTAATGACTGCTATTCTGAAGACAGCATCTCATATCTAACATGTGATTATTTTAATTGCTCTCATAATTTGACATTATCCTATTCTTCTTTTCTTAGTTTGGGATCAGGAGAAGAGTAAGCTCTGTAAAGAGAGTCAAGCACGCGTGATTTGGAGGCTTGTGCTTTTGTCCCTGTTTCCAGTACCATTTGGAAAGTAGCCTCACTTTAAGCGTTATCTGTGGGGAGAGTCGAAGCTGCTCGGGTGTGGTTATATGCCGAAGAAGAAGAACTGCTTGCAAAGTGTCTTCCCGCGACTCCCACAGTGTGAGAACTCGGTCTCAGAGTTAGCACGGAAGCCGAGATTTCCTGCTCACCAGCTGGTTTGCTGTGGGGAATATTTTTGACTTTCCGAGTTCACATTTGGAAAACAGTGATACGATTTTCTTAAGCATTGGTTTTGGAGTCCTATGAAATCACAAAGGTTATGTTTATTCACAGTTTTATGATACCCTCAGCGGAAGCTCATCAAGGGGTGAGCTTCCGTATTCCCTACTTTGCGATTCTTCTTCCTTTAGCTTGCTTGACAGTCAGTTACTTTGGTTTCACTCATTATGCTTTTTCGTCACTGTAATAGGAACCGAGGAAGCAGAGAATTCACCAATTAAAGTGGCTGGGGTACATTTGGACATCGTACACTGGGGCCAAGTATTGTGCAGTTTTTCTGAGTAAAGAGCCTGAGATCTCCCAACTTTCACGTAACCCATTGGTAGAGTGGGGGGCGTCTATGACCTGTCTTTGGATTCCCTTCCCCTGGTTGGACTGCCTTGGTGGGCCTCGAGAGAGAGGGCACGTTTACATCTGCTGGTGTGATTAGATGCGCTAGGTAAAGGCTAGGTCTTTCCCCATGGGGGCTTTCCCTTCTCTGAGCAAAAGGGAAAGGAGTAATGGAGAGAGGGCTTTGTGAGCGTGGAACTAAGTGGTGTTCCTTCATGACACTATATTACTTTGAGGGAAAAAAAGAATGTCTTGCTCATGATCACTCTACCCAGCACTTTTTAAATATGTTAAAATTAACTCTTGATTCAAAGAACAAAAGTTAATTTCTATGTGGGATAAATGTCGGGATACCTTTGGTAGAAGGAAATAAGCTATTTTCATTTGCTCTATAGTGCAGGCAGTGTGTGTGTGTGTGTGTGTGTGTGTGTGTGTGTGTGTGTGTGTGTGTGTGTGCGCGCGCATAAAAACAAAGCACACTGTTTTATTATTGATTCTAGGGACTATATTGATTCTTTCTTGTGCCTTAGGCTAGTTAGTATAATTGATGTATAAAGAATTTAGCATGGTAAAATAGTCATTGTTGTCCTTGGAGAACAGGAGCTACCAAGCAGTTTGAAAGTTCCCTGTGGAGAGAGGGAAGGGAAAGTTCCATGCTGATCTGGAGGAGTGAAAATCATTCCTGCTCTTCTCTGCGGCTGACAAGAGTGATCCAAGTCATGGCAGACTTCAGTCCCTAGGGCAGCACAGAGGGGCCTCTTTCCCTCCTAGTCCCACAGAAACAGCTCTGCTTCTGAAAACACGGGAAGGGAGGTGCTTAGACAGTGTGGAGAATGAGGCACCAAAGGCCTGTTGGGACACCCGCGTGGCGAAAATGGAGAAAGACAAAGCTTACGTTCAAAATCACAGCGCTCTTAGCTTGATTTTCTGCAGGACCTTCTACAGGGAGAGCTTGGGACACTGGAGGATTGTCATATGTAAGCTACCTCTCTGGTGTGGGTTATGGTGTGAGCATTGCTGTAGATACCATTCTTACCTCTATAGGAAGGTGCCCTCTGCACCACTGTCAAGCCGGCTCTGCGTTCACCCACACTTTATAATAAATGGAACGTTTACATACAGATTTTACTTTCTCTGCTGTCTTAATGATCTTCCCTTGTGCCTCTGATAGATTAAACATAATAGAAAGCAATTTTAACTCTAATTCACTGTTCTCTGTAGGAGAGGATGGCTGAAGTCTAATTACAATTCTCTCATGCCAAATGTGAGTGTGTGTGCATACTCCAGTATTCCTCAAAAATTCCCACCTCAGAATCAGCCCAGGAATACAGTGGTCACATGCAGTAAATTATCATGAAGTGTGGTGGTTTGGGGTTGTAATCCAAGCAGAGGACCCTGGCAGCTACAGAAACAAGTTTCTGAAAATCAAATAAACCCAGGGCTTTTGTGTATTTCAAAAGTTCTTTTGGTTTTCTTTTCTTTTCTCCATTATGTAAGTCTACAGAAAAGGGACTAATAAAATGTGAACTATGTAGTGTTTTTCTTACTCTGTGAAGGCCAGTTCTCTCTCTCTCTCTCTCTCTCTCTCTCTCTCTCTCTCTCTCTCTCTCTCTCTCTCTCTCTCTCCTCTCTCTGTTCTAGAAATAAAACTGAGAGTTCTTCTGAGACTTGAAGTTCAAAATATATTCTAGAACATGATAAATTTAAACCATGTCCACTATGGCTTCAAAATACATTTCCTCAGTATAATTATCCTTTAGAGTATGTCTAAGACTATGGATAGCAGGCTTTCTGATTATTCTGTATCTCCTAAATGGTAGATCTGAATAAATTCTGAAGAGCATATTGTATTTCCTAGCTGTTGTTTTGGTCACACCTTGTAGATCACCTTGTGTGTTTCATAACCATGCATGTGGAATGTGATGGTTAGAATTGTATTTCCTAAAAACCAGCAAAATCAATGAGATGCCAGTTGAATAGATTCGATCACCAATGTTGTTGGGCAGCTCCAAGATGCATGGCAACCATGGAGGCACTTCTAAGACCACACTGCAAAATCTATAAAATTCTCTTTCTGGAATTGCTCTAATATGAAGATTTTTTTTCCCTGAGCACTTGGAACTGGCTGGCCATTTGCAAGGGGATGCGTGAGTTACAGTGCATGATCAATAGAGCACCTGAGAATAAAGTGGGTGCTGCTAACTGAAAGGAATTCATCTTGCTGAGTGATATGATGAGAATGTCCCAATGATATCATATTTGTCAGGACAAGGAAGGAAGGAGGACCACTGAGAGATGCTATGTTAAGCTCCATCTCCTGCATTATTCTCTCTTATTTTTCAATAAGTGTCAAAAGAGTAGCTAGTTCCTCTTTACTGGGTTACAACGTTGGCTGTTGGTGGTGTCAGATGCTCACAGTGCAGTGATGCCCAGCCAGTGTGGGCAGCGGCTTTGTCTTACTAGAGATTTAAGTTGTCTTAATAAAGATGGAAAACGCCACAAAAATGGTCATATGGATGATCCATGACTGAAATGTTGTGACGTGTTTGTAGTGTTTGCAGGTGAGTTTCTGACACTGCTTTGGTTGAATTTTCTCCACTAGCTTTGTCTGGGTGAGGTTTTATGTCCTTTATTACCTTTATAAACTGAAATAATGAGAAATTCTCAATTTAATGATAGCACTATGATGTAGAATAAACATACTTTTATAGTGAATATCATGTATTCGTTTATCTCTGCATATGCATATGTATTCACTTATAATGTTGGAATATGAAGTATATGAAAATGAGATTTAGATAAACACATTGCATTGTGACATAGATGTGTGTATGTATGAATATAAAATAATTCCCTTTATTTTTGCAAGGCATTGAGATTCTTTAAAGTAAATGTGCCTAATTAAACTTATTTTTCCTGAGAGCCCGTGGGCAGCACCCCACAAGTGAACTTGAGCCTCGGGACCACAGGTAAGACCAACTTTTCTGCTGCAAGAAAGCTGCCTGGTGAGCTCGGGACACACGGAGGCAGAATTCCTCTAGGACCGGGCACGTCCTGTGTTTACCGGAAGTCCCACACCCGCGGATCCCGGCCTGCAGCAGCTCTCTGCTCCCAGACCCCGTGAGAGAGAGACCCAACCGCCTGGTCAGGTGGGCACTCCTGAGGCTGCAGAGCGGAAGAGACCACCAACACTGCCCACCCCTGCCCACATCCCTGGCCCAAAAGGAAACTGTATAAGGCCTCTGGACTCCCGTGGGGGAGGGCCCAGGAGCGGCAGGACCCCTGCCTGAGACACCGCCGGAACCTGAAGGAAACAGACCGGATAAACAGTTCTCTGCACCCAAATCCCGTGGGAAGGAGAGCTAAACCTTCAGAGAGGCAGACAAGCCTGGGAAACCAGAAGAGACTGCTCTCTGCACACACATCTCGGACGCCAGAGGAAAAAGCCAAAGACCATCTGGAACCCTGGTGCACTGAAGCTCCCGGAAGGGGCGGCACAAGTCTTCCTGGTTGCTGCACCTCCCGTCACATAAGAGTCAAAACACCAAACGCACAAAATAAAGAATATTAAAAGCAGTAAGGGAAAAAGGTCAAGTAACATATAAAGGCAGACCTATCAGAATCACACCAGACTTTTTGCCAGAAACTATGAAGGCCAGAAGATCCTGGACTGATGTCATACAGACCCTAAGAGAACACAAATGCCAGCCCAGGTTACTGTATCCTGCAAAACTCTCAATTAACATAGATGGAGAAACCAAGATATTCCATGACAAAACCAAATTTACACAATATCTTTCTACAAATCCAGCACTACAAAGGATAATAAATGGTAAAGCCCAACATAAGGAGGCAAGCTATACCCTAGAAGAAGCAAGAAACTAATCGTTTTGGCAACAAAACAAAGAGAATGAAAGCACACAAACATAACCTCACATCCAAATATGAATATAACGGGAAGCAATAATCACTATTCCTTAATATCTCTCAACATCAATGGCCTCAACTCCCCAATAAAAAGAAATAGATTAACAAACTGGATATGCAACGAGGACCCTGCATTCTGCTGCCTACAGGAAACACACCTCAGAGACAAAGACAGACACTACCTCAGAGTGAAAGGCTGGAAAACAACTTTCCAAGCAAATGGTCAGAAGAAGCAAGCTGGAGTAGCCATTCTAATATCAAATAAAATCAATTTCCAACTAAAAGTCATCAAAAAAGATAAGGAAGGACACTTAATATTCATCAAAGGAAAAATCCACCAAGATGAACTCTCAATCCTAAATATCTATGCCCCAAATACAAGGGCACCTACATACGTAAAAGAAACCTTACTAAAGCTCAAAAAACACATTGGACCTCATACAATAATAGTGGGAGATTTCAACACCCCACTCTCATCAATGGGCAGATCATGGAAACAGAAATTAAACAGTGATGTCGACAGACTAAGAGAAGTCATGAGCCAAATGGACTTAACGGATATTTATAGAACATTCTATCCTAAAGCAAAAGAGCTTCCAGGGACTAAGCCACTACCTAAAGACTATACATGGACTGACACTGGACTCTGACCCCATAGGTAGCAATGAATATCCTAGTAAGAGCACCAGTGGAAGGGGAAGACCTGGGTCCTGCTAAGACTGAACCCCCAGTGAACTAGACTATGGGGGGGAGGGCGGCAATGGGGGGAGGTTTGGGAGGGGAACACGCATAAGGAAGGGGAGGGGGGAGGGGGATGTTTGCCCGGAAACCGGGAAAGGGAATAACACATGAAATGTATATAAGAAATACTCAAGTTAATAAAAAAAAAGAAAAGTTATTTTTCCAACTACTATAAATGAATTAAATAATATAGACACATAAGCAAAATTAGTTGTTTATATTATTATGGCAAATGTAGACAGACAGATACATTCATTATATTTTATTTTTCAGAATATTCACCTTTAGTTTACAAGTCACATGTTGCATCTATAGTTAATGAAGTAATAAAATGATGTAGAAATTGTTTTGCCATTTTCCCTATTTCCAAGCAGAGAAAAATTACTTATATAATAATTTTTAGGGAGGCTATAAAGGAATATTTTTTATTACATTTATATTTTAAGTGAATGAGTGCATGTGTATAAGCATGTATATGACCATGTTTGTGAGCATATGTTTGTGTGAGCATGTGTTTGTGTGAGCATGTGTTTGTGTGGGCATGTGTTTGTGTGAGCATTTGCTTGTGTAAGCATGTGTTTGTGAGAGCATGTCTTTGTGTGAGCATTTGTTTGTGTGAGCATATGTTTGTGAGAGCATGTGTGTGAAAGCATGTGTGTCTAAAAGTATGTGTGGGTATGTGTTTATGAATATCTACATGATATAACCCATGTGTGGGGGTCAGCAGGTTGGAGTCAGGTCAGCTGGGTTAGTGACACACACCTTACTTAATCTTCTAACTGTCTCTGAAGCAGAAGAAGCATCTTAGGAAACTTGTATGTATCTTGGTGTGTTCCAAATGTGTCTCTTTTGCTTTGTTTCCACATGAATGGAAGGGTGAACTAGGATATCCTGCAAAACTTCAGTAGCTAGACTGGATTCCCAAATACTTCATTTTCTAACTAAACATTTCTGCTAACAGAGAGGTACTCCTTTGAGTCATGACAATTGGAAATATTGGAAAATTTTACTGAAGTGAAAATACTCCTGTCAGCAATAGCATCTCTACATACAGCCTGCTGCCCTTTTTATTTATAATCAGTAGTAATTACTTAGTCCCAAGGTGGGATAAGAAATGAGACACAGACGGATTTTTGGAGGGACAATGTGAGAACACTAGACTGTAGAAAAGGGCAGTATAGAGAATTTTATAACCAGATGTAGGCAGAGATGTCTATTTTGCTTCCAAACTTTAGATCTTCTTAATTTAAACCACAAAGGATGACACATGATTGCATGTGTGCATATACTGAAAACATACTAATTTCCTGAGGACTTGTTCCTTTGGGAAGCTGCACTCTGGTACCAGCTCTTCTCAGTGTAAAGTATTCTCATTTCTTAACCTTTTGGTGCACCACTCAATTTGCGTGAAACTTGCCTTGATCTCCCTTCATTTGCTTTGCTTTTATAAACATCAGCATTCTGGCTCTGCACATTCTAATGTGGCCTTTCACTGTATTTATGTATTTTCCCATTTATTGCGTGATCTTTATAGAAAGGTCTCCTTGGCTAGTACTTCAGATTTGTTCCATATGTTTGTTAAAGCACAATGTTTTTACTACATAGAAAAGAGTGAGCAGGATGAAAAACATAAATAAATGCTTTCTATAATCTTACATTGGAAATAAAGCTTATGGGATTCAGATAATTGGAAAAGAAACCTTTTCTAGAATTGACTACTTTCTGAGTACAAAGAGGTAGCAGCAATATCTCAGGTTTCCTTGTCTCCATTGCCGGTTAGCACTGCCCCCAGATTTAGGAACAATAGTAGATGTGTGTGGTAGACCAGAAAGACTGAACAAAGAGGAGCTGCAAGTTCTGAGAAATGCCAGAGATCAGCGTGAGAGGCAACTACATGAATTTGCTCAACCACTCCTGATCTTCTTCTGGGTTGTACATATGTCAAACGGGTCTTAATAAGCTTAGCAAAGATGCTGAAACCTGAACTGATGGGCAGAACAGCATTTCTGCTGGTAATAATTAACACATGATGAATTTAGGTTGAGCTGATATTGATGTCACCCACATGTGAAGGATCTGAGTAGTCTAGTTAACTGTGTACTAAATTCAAAGATATTTTTCAATATTTAACGAGATAAGACAAAGTATCCCATAAAATATTAAAAATGTTGATCACAAAAAACAAAATGACTCAGAATTTAAGGAAGTTGAAGTATATCTTATCATAAACAACACCAGCAATGAATGCCATTGCTATCACAAATGTGGCGATGATCTAGCAAGGGTGTTACAGTTCCCAGTATCAAAATGTTGCACCTAGCAATTGTGAACATACTTGACATAAGAGGAAAGAAAGAAAATGTCACCAAAATATAACAGGAAGAAAATGTCAACAAAGTAGAACAGGTCTGAAGAAAAACTCAGTGAATAGTTTGGATGTAAAGATACAGCAAAATAAATGAAAAGCCTATGTAGAGTGGGCTGTCAGAGAAGCCAGTGAATTTGAGGTTAGATTAATAAATGAGCAAAATTTCTAATTAGCCTATAGTAAAAGAAGTCTCAAGAGAAATGAGAGAATCTTTTGAATGAAGTAGAAGTAAAATTACGATATTAAAAATCACCTTTATTGTAGCTAAAATAGTGCCTAGATAGAACCTTAATGCACAGAATGCTGGTAATAAAAGAGTTGAGGACACCAGCATGGATTACCACACTAAGTAAGAAACCACAAAGGACAAATGGAAGACGTTGAGTGAGAAAATCCAGAGTTAGTATGGGGCAATAATTAAGACAGACTTAGAATCAAGTTTGAATTAATAATGGAGGGGAAGTCATTTAATGTCTAAGAATAAGAGAGTACAGAATGATCATCTTTAAAGGGAATGTATGTTTGTACTCACCTCAAGACCCAAGGCACGGGGATCATTATGGAAGATGGGACAAATAGTTAAGAGACAGAGATAGCAGGTAGAAAGAAATATTGTTGACTGGACACAGCAGGGCAGCTGAATGTATGAAGTCACAGCAATTGTTACAGTGTGTGCAAGACCTGTGCAGGCCTAAGTCAGACACAATCCCAGCACAGAGAGAGGACACACACAATTGTACTCCTAGCCTTAGAGCTACTGGAAATGGTTAGATGTTAGAAAACAGAACTTTCTTTAAGCATGGAGTCCGTGGTAGGTTGACATTTCTCCAAAAGAAGAGCACACAGCCAATAACATTTGGGCAGCGTGCACACGCGTGTGCATACACACACACACACACACACACACACACACACACACACACACACATACACCAAAAAATATTGAGTGGGAAGGGAAGGGATTGGATTTGGGAAGAGTTGGGCAAGTGTTCCTAAAAATTCTGTCATCTCAATCCAGGATTTCTATCCTACCTTTAACCATTTAGTTCCTGAATAAAAGACATCTATAACCTTTATATTTACAATAAATCTTAATCAGCTTAGGAGCTGAGCAATTATTTATCCTCTGTGTTATTATATCTACTTCCCAGCCAGTAATCCCATTAAATGATTTGCCATGTTTTGTCTGGGCTGCTCTGAACTCCAACCCACATGGGCATTATTTTATGGCTCACCTAACCCATAGTGGCTTTCTCCTCTCTTCACCTTCTTCTCCCCATCATGATTCTCCTCTAAGCCCAAACGCAGGAATCTCAAACACTCCCTATGTCTCTTCTGCCAAGTTATTAGCTGTTGACATCTTTTTGCACCAGTAAGAAATAACTTGAGGGCAAGGATACATAACATCACTTGGGTCTATGTGGGAATTGTCCCACCTCTGGGGCAACCAGGCCTTGGGGACCTGCACTTACATTGGGATATATAGCAACAGAATAAACTTCAACAGGGAGAGGATGAATATGATCAAAATGCAGTGTATGAGGGGTTGGGGATTAGCTCAGTGGTAGAGCACTTGCCTAGCAAGCACAAAGCCCTGGGTTCAGTCCTCAGCTCCAAAAAAAAAAAAAAAATGCAGTGTATGAAACTCTTAAAGAACTAATTCCAAAAATGATTAAAATCCAAGATTTTAAAAAAGCCAATACAATTAATACATTTGGTTATCAAATGGTGGAAAGATTCTTTGTAAAACGAGTGAGAGATATGATATCATATTAATACTGGGATGAAAAATAAAAATAGCATTATCTCTAACACATAAAAGATACTGGGGGGCAATTTTACCTTTATGCATATATACTTGATTCTTTAGATAAAATGTCTGAGTTCTTGAAATTGAAAAAAACTCATTCAGGGTGAAATAGATAAAACAAGGCATTCTGAACATACCTGAAACAATTGGATTAAACCTTGATAGCCTTTCAGAGAAGAGTTCCAGTGGTGAGCTTACCCCTGTATCATAGCAGCAGGGCTCCTCCCCCTCCAGTCTGCACCTGTTGAAATTCATAGAAAAGAACACAGTGTCTCAGTGCACTCAGTAATCTGTAATTGTGTGAAGGACAGATGAACATCTTCTTGCCACATATTTCAAGGACCTGATATGCTATTTTTCATTGTTCTATGCTTGATTTGGAGTATAAATGTCTTCATGACATTATTCTGGAGAGCGGGGATTTGTTTTGGGATTAATGATTTTAAAACACCAACGGAATCTCCATATGCTTTAACGAAATGGGATTTCTCTGAAAGTATTTAAACTTGGCTTGCATTACATCTCTGATGAGTACTCAAAGCCTGTATAATCTACACAGATTTTTGCTTCATTTATTAATCAGTCTTTACAAAGCTAGATCAAACTAATTTTCACAAAATCGTGTGGGAGAAAAATTAAGTGAATCTAAAATGTTCAAGTAAGAAGACAATCTGATTTTTGTAGCCAAGTCACCAAAACCTGGGTAGAAATTGTTGTTTCTTGCTGTTTTGGATTCAAATCAGTTGGCAGCTAGCTATAGAACTCTGAATGAGACAACATACCACATGGAAGACCGCCGCCTAGGCAGGACTTTCATTCTTCCTACCTCTGCTTGTCAACTAGCTAATTATTTATTGAGTTCAACTTTTCTTCTATAATTCTGTATTCAAACTAGGATATTAATCAATTGTATTACTTTTACCACTTATTTTTATGTAGATACAGGCTTGATTGGCAATGGGTATATCCTGAGTTAATAAAAATCAACGTGTGACAACATGCTTTGCCATTACTGATGAGCATTAGTGACTTCACAGCCTCTGATGTCGACTTTCTTGGTACCCACTACGAAATCATTTAGACTATTGTAAGATATTTCAGCAGCCTACTTCTAGCTATTGACATAGAGTTATTGAACAAGCCAAGCATCCAGAAAAGACCTACAAGCAATGTGGAAGTACATTCCCTTCTGTAAGGGAAGGGAAGCCGGGTGGAAGAGCGGGCTCTCCGTGCATGCACCATGCAGGAGTTAACAGTTCTCTACTCTTCCTTCATTCCCTGGTGCGGCATCACTGTCTGCATTTTTGGAGGTGAATCGCCAACTCCGTCCCTACACACTGCAAGGCAAGAAGAAGATGAGCAGAAGGACAATGCCTATATCATTTTAAGTGTGTGTTGGGAGTGTTGTGGCGCGCGCGCGCGCGCGCGCGTGTGTGTGTGTGTGTGTGTGTGTGTGTACATGTGTGTGTGCTGTGTGTTGGGTGTGTGTGTGTGATGTGTGTGTGGTATGTGTGATGTGTGTGCTATATGATGTTTGATATGTGGTGTGTGTGTGTGTGGTGTGTGTGTGTACATGTGTGTGTACTGTGTGTTGGGTGTGTGTGTGATGTGTGTGTGGTATGTGTAATGTGTGTGCTATATGTTTGATATGTGGTGTGTATGTGTGTGTTTGTGTCTGTCTGTCTGTCTGTCTGTCTGTCTGTCTGTCTCTCTCTCTCTCTCTCTCTCTCTCTCTCTCTGTGTGTGTGTAGGTCAGGAGGTAGCTTTTGGGAGTCAGCTTATATCTTCCATGTTTTTAAGGCAGCATCTCTCTTTTGTTCTTTCTTACTCAGTCTAGTTGGGCAGGAAGGTTCTTCTTTCTCACCCTCTAGCTGAGATTTTAGATATAGTCTACCACATCTGGTCCTTTTTCCCTGGACATTCGGGGATTGAACTCAGGTCATATTTGGCTGCTCTAGGACATTTACCATTTACTTAGACCAGCAAATCTATTTTTAAAGACATTCCCCAAAGACAGAAAAAGACACTTCATATTCCACTCGTTAAAACATTACTTGTTGACACCTGCCTCTGGAGAAGGTGGAATGGCATTCTCTAGTTAGTTACTTACCTGTCAGGCTAACTATGAAGTTATGTCACTAATAAGAGTAGAATTGTACTAGACAACAGAAGTCTACCATGCTATTCTTCTGAGGTTTTGGTTTTACCCTGACCACAGAGTAAAACGAGAACTCAGAAAGCAATGCCTATAGGTCTGTAGAAAGAATGCCAGACATGAAGATTCTTAAGAGCAGTATGTGCTATGCAAATGCAGCAAGAACGTTGCAGAGCCTGGAGATGTATGGACAGCTCTATCTTTAATGGTGAGCAGCTTCATAGAGAAGAGTATGGAATGCTTATGGATGGCTCTACGACCTCATAGCAAAGTGATTGATGCCTGAAATCTAACTGCAAGTGAAATAAACAAATTTATCTTCAGTGTACTTGAACACTAAGCTCCTTTTAACAGGCTATGTCCTGTGAAGGTGTTGGAAGCCAAGAGTTGGCCCTTCACTTAACTTCTTCCTTTTCTCCCTTTTACACTGATTATAAAGCACACTGCTCAATCATTAGCTCATCCCCCACTGAGCATGCTCTTAATATGGGGTCTTACCTTGCTCTTTGTCCAGATTAGTTTCATCTGATTAGAACACAACGTTGTTCACTATATTTCCATTTGAAAACTTCCCTCTGCATCTCCTAAGAAGTATTTTGTGACTCTATGGTTTATGAACTTCTAGTCAGGTATGGGACGAACCTTCGTTGTTTTGGAACATGGTAAGTACTTTTTCTTCTGGAAAGTCCGGCTCCTGACTTCATGCTGGTAAACTTTAGTGGGTGGTAATATTTTATGCATTTACTATGTGCACAATTCATGAGGATTTACTGAGTTTCAGCAAGCTATGAACCATAGCAGAAATATATTGGTTTTTATAAATGTTGCTTCGAATACAATACATCTTAATTAATGTTTGATGACTACAAAAATGGCAGCTGAGCCTGAGATGACTGGTACTCTACAATTCCTGATTTTGAAAGCAATAGCTAGTGAGCAATTACTAGTGTAAAGCTTCATTCTTTCCATAAATGCTTTATAGATTTAACTTATTTAATCTCTCAAAATAATGGCATAAATGAGTTGTTTTTAATTATTTTCTTCATTTTCTAGATGAAGCAGAGTGAAGTGATTAACTTTAAGTCATAAGTGACAAAATAGGATTCAGTTTAATTGGTCTGACTCCAGACTCTACACGCTTGACCATGACACCTGCCCAACAAACTGTGCAAAGTCTAAGAAGGAAAGAAATTACCGTGATAATAGACATTCTCTTCCATCAGACAAAAAATTTTAATATTTCCTATTGTGAGGCATTTGTTAAATACTCAGTCACCTAGGGAGGATATTAAATGAAGCCTTTGCGATGAGAGGCATGGGAAGAACTGACCACTGTAGGATCTCTTTAATGTTTTCAGAAAGTACTTTCTCATTTAGTGATCGATTTTGTAATTTGCATAACAGATTTGCAAAACAAATTGGGTTAATTTTCAGGTATGTAACTCTCTGGGAATTGGTAGCTTTTCTTGATCACAGAGACTAACATTTTAAATAACAGCCCTGCTTTTACAATCATGGGGCTTTATTTTGTAAAGCCAATGAGATGTAGTTACATCTGTGGTGTTATTAAAAAAGAAAAATTAATTTATGTTGCAGAGGGCTGTGGAGAATTTCACACTCATGTGTGTCTATGCATAGAACTTTGAACAGTCACAAGACAGTGCTCTGAAGCCTGGATACACCAAAATCTCAGTATAATAATGAGAAATAGTTTCATCTTGTGTTTTAAGAGAACAGCAAAGGAAGCATTCCCCTTTTAACTTTACTGTCATGTATAATTAGCTTATTCCCAAGTTTTGGATCGGCCTTTTGGGTAGTGTAAATATAATCAGATCATCCACTAGGGCTTTGAAGGTGTGTTGTAAATTCTCAGAAAATTAGTAGCTTAAGCGAGATTATTTTCTTGAGATCAGAAATTTAAAAAAAAATCAGTCCCAATAGATTCAAATTAGGTGTAAACAGAACTGATTCCTTCTGAAATTCTAGCAGAGAATTACTCTTTGCCCTGTCCAAATCTGGCAGCCAATGACATTCTTCCGCTTGTGGCTGCATCCGACACATTGCCTCTTCTTTGTTGGTTCTTTGTTTCCCGTTTATACAGACTACTGTAATTATATAGATCACGCCAAGATAACACATAGCAATCTCCTCATCCCAAGGTCCTCAGGGGAAATTTTGAAACTCAGCCTGTCACAGAGGGGAACACTCCATTGGTTCTGGGGTCGCAATGCTGGCATCTTCTTCAGGCCACTGTTTTGCTTATTAGCAACCACGTTCTATTTTACGTTTTATTTCCTCCTCTTCCATCTCTTAGTCCTTTCTTTTCACATGTTGGATACTTCCTTTGTAAGTAACTCGAGAATGATTTCTGAACTGTAAAATAATCTGTTAAATCAGTCCATCCATTTGTGCTTTAATTAGTATGGTCCAGTAAGTATATTGTGTTTGCTGCTTTGCTTCCTCGTAGCCCTTGTCTATAGACAAGAGTTGGATTTATTGACCCCTTAAAATGTTTAAGAGGAGAAAACAGTTATCTTTATATGTCTGGCATCCATCTTTCTTCTAGCAGTCTCATGCTTATTCGGGCCTCTAATTTTAACAGGATTCTTTAGCTAAAAGATTTGAATGCATTTAAGAATGTACTATCATTAAAGGCCGCCAAGGAGAAAGGATGACAGGATTTCAGAGCTGAATAAAAAGTAAAATTAAAAATCCCCCAGAAAGCATTTATTCTAAGGATGGAATGCTTCAGGTCCCTGAGATTAAAGGAGCCCAGTTTTCTGGTCACCAGAGGCTCTGTGTATGGTCCAAATGAGAGTAAGCTTCAGCCTCACCCTGCCTGTGTGTCCATCCATGAAATCTTAAGGCCATTTGGTTGCCTTGGTCACAAAACTAAACAGAAAGAAAAGAACACACAGTTTTGCTTCTCTGCAATGGAATGCCCTGTGATGATGAGTGATGCCTCACTAAGGTGCACTGGGGGACAGACGTCGAGCAGAAGAGCTTCCGTTATTATTTTAACCTTCTCAGAAAGTACTTTGTTCTTTTTAAAAAGTATAAAAAGAATGGCTGAGTTTCCACAATCCTCAGATACTGAAAGTGTTTTGATTTGTTTTGGTAGGTAATGGTGGCACTGCGCATTTCCAAGAGGTCTTTCTAAGAAGGATAGAAGGATGTGCCTGGAATTGCTTAGTGAAAGGATTCTGGGTAATTCGGTGAGCTGTGCAAGTGCTACTGCCCAGATGCTACTCTGAGAAATGAATAATTAGGATATAAATGGGAAAGGAGTAATATTGCAGCTGAGAGGACGTCAGGAATAATTAAATAGTAACACAGTTTTGTCCTATGCTCTTAATCCTCATTCACTTAATAAAATGCACCTTGAGGGAAGACCCAAGATTTTGATTTAGCCACTAACTTCATGGATCTCTTCTCTGCTGCATTCTCACAATTTAAAAACAAGTAACCATTGCACCGCACTGATTGGATACTCGTCATGCATCACGTGAATCGATGTCAGAGACAGAGAGCTGAACTTGTAAATAATGTGATCTGGTTCAGGTGGAGGGCTGGCGTTCCACCACAGGATGTCTCTCCCCCAACAGCTCACACTAGAGAAAGGTGAGGGACATTTCAATGGCAATAACAATCAAGGGAGAGGTCTAGGAAAGTGTGCACACGCTAGTGCGTTGGCTCAGAAAACTTGCGTTCATGGAAAAAAAAAACCAGTCTGGAGTGGAAGGGGGACTTAGTAAGGCTATGAACAATATAGGTTAGACTAACAAATTACTCTGTTATGGAATTTCCTACGATGGGAAGACACAATTATGTAGATATCCACATGTTTGTATTCTTATTGGAGAGCAGCAGTTTGAAAGGAAAGGAGTAGAAGTCAGAGATTTAGAGGATGTACTGGGTTAGAGAACATATGTGTGCTAATATATGTGTGTGTGCATGTGTGTATGTTTATGTGACCACACATGCATGTGCATTGAGAGGTCATAGACTGAAGATCGTTATACCCTTTGCTTAGTCTCTACTTTATACTTTAAGGCAGGATCTCTAACACGCACCCAGAGCTTGTCGATTTGACTAATTGAGTTAGAGTCCCTGCTATGGGAAAATATCCTGTTTCTATCGTCTGTGTGTTGGGATCTCAGATGAGGCACCATGGTTGTATCTCCCTGGCATTTACATGAACGATGGAGATATTTTACCCACTGAGATAACGCGCTAGGCTGAATACTTCTTATGAAAATGAAGGCTTAGGCCTGGAGAGCTGGCCCTGATTAAGAGCACCTGCTACCCTTGTGAGGACTCAGGTTTATTCCCTGTTCTCACATCCATTCAGGTAGGTCACAGTTCCCTTTAACTCTTTTCAGTAGATCTGACACTCCCTTCTGACCTTAGTGAGCATATCCACACTTATCTGTACACACCCTCACAGAAGTGCACATAAGTTAAAGTAAGATATGCTAAAAATAATAGAGTCTCCCATTCCAGACCCAGTTGGAGGAATGGTGCACGTTGTAAGCCCCAGGATTGTCTGAACGGATGTGAGCTCTGGCTTATTATGTTTATCACAACTTTCCAGGATGAAGTATTCCAAGTAAGAATGGGAAATGCTTAACTGACTTTTTATACATATTTACACACACACACACACACACATATACATACACATAATTGTGTGTGTGTGTGTGTGTGTGTGTGTGTGTGTGTGTGTGTGTGTATCCTTTGTATACATGACCGAGCTATGGATGGATTAAAAACCTCCCTTCCTAGAAGACAGAGATGTGCAGGTGGGATGAAACCAGGTGGACTAGTGGAAGATGTTATAGTTCCACTTTACAAGAAAATGTTTGTGAAACACAGAGCCAAAACACTTGTTACACAGATGAGAGGAGTCAGGACATGTAGTCAATCCTGAGTTAGAAGTACACAGCCAAGAAGGCTAAGTTGTGAAAAATCCTGGGCATTTTATTGGACACAGAACTGGTAAAAGGATAAAAGATAGATAGAAGTCAACCACATCGATGATGGTCACGGAAGACAATGTTCCTGATCTACCAGATGCTGAAGCAGAATAGATGGGCCAGCTCATGCAAGGGATAATCCTGAATGGCACTGATAGGACAATTAATCTGAATGAAAGATCAGCTACAGAGTAATGCTAATTTCCTGATTTTAAAAATTGCAATAGACTTCTATAAGGGAATGTGTTGTTTTTAAAAATTTATAATTTCTAAATTATTAATAGGAAATTAATAATGGGAATGCAGAGATGGAGGGGCTTATACCTAAAACCCTTCTAGTGCATATTTAGAAAAAAATACAAGTGTATACAATGCAAAATGGCGTCATTGCTGTGATGAGAGATGTCTAGAATGTGTCTTCTTTGATAAACTTGTTTTGTAAATTTGATGTTCTATAACAAGTAATGTGTGTGTGTGTGTGTGTGTGTGTGTGTGTGCTTCAAAGAACATAAACCTAAAAACCTAGACAATATGAAATTAATTCTATAATTAGAATATAAAAATCTACTGGGCAAACAGTAGACAAAACTGTAAAACTGTCGGAGTTTCCATGTTCCACAACAGAAAGCCAATTACTATTGTATAAAATTTAAATGTACTTGGAAAAGAAAATTATTTTGAGTCCAGCATTTGTGCAAGAATTTTTTTGAAAGGATAATGTATCTCATTAGTTGCTGTTTAGTTACTGGACAGGATGGGATGGGCATACTGGAGGGGCCAGAAGAGATATACATTGTTGGCACACAACAGTTGTCAAACAGCAGCTTCCGAAAGCAGAGAAGCTTTCCAGAAACAAGCTGAAGTGTAACCTATAACCTACAGCATTGGTCCTGGCCTCTTCGTCCCCTTCACCACACCATTAAGTTTAAGGAGGGATTCTCCTCAGAGGTAAGAGATTCCCCTGTGGGGAGAGTGAGGCATAGTGTGGATTTAGCTAGATTTCCTTTGATATACAAACTATGCTGTCATTTTGTCAGACAACGTTTCAAGTAACTTAATAATTATGGCTGGATGTGGAAAGACATGCCTTCATCGTTCCATAGTGTAAAGAAAGAAAGAAGGGAGATTATCAGTTGTTCACTGCCTGGAGTAATTCTAGCTTCGGGTTTTGCCTAAGGGGAAAAGAATAGGAAATATGATGTTCTCTTTCTGATTTTTGTATCAATTGTACTTTAGAATTAGATGCTGACAAGATTGCTAATATTGTAACCATGTCTCCTCTTCCACTTTGTGTGAGAGACAGGTTATTTCCCTCTTGCAAAGCCATAGGATGTCTTCCAGCGGTTGAGACAGAGAAATATTTGCATTTCAGAATCCTAGGAAGTCATGTTAGTGCTACAAAAACAAAATAAAACAAAACAAAAAAATCACCACCACCACCGCCACCACCACCACCACCACCACCACCACCACCACCACCACCACCACCACCAACAACAACAACAACAACAGCAACAACAACAATAAAACAACCTCCCCAAAAAAAACCACAGTTGAAGCGCCAGGGAGCTCAAGAAGAAGAGGAAGAGAGTTTTGAGAAGAGTCCCTCAGCACCCTCCACCCCAATGTCTCCTACACTTATAGAAAAGAGTGGAAGAATGAGGCACTACTATGAGGGGATGAGAAAGGAATCTATTTGGTTTCACTTTCTTACATTTATTTTATTAAATTAAGATGGCAGGAGCTGTTAGCACCCCTGGGAGGTCCCGGAATTGCTCCAAGGAGTCTGAGAGAGACACATGGAGGCCTTGTGGGGAAACACAGCAGAGGAGTGTGAGCCTTCAGAGTGCAAGATGTATCTCCAGAAACTTAAAAAAAAAGGTCTCATGGTGGCAGAACAGAGCAGAATGTACCATGTACAGGAGAGAGAAGCAGCAGAGTGCTCACAGTTTTCCTCTCCTCTTTGTAAGCCTCCAGGAAGCCGAGGTATCTCAGCAACAAGTTCAATACACACACACACACACACACACACACACACACACACACACACACACACACACAAACACATACTACTCATGTGGTGAATAGGGGGAAACATACTTAAGTTCTTAAGCATTCTGAATCCTTCCTAAATTAATTTGCTTTGAAGTAATTGGCATTTCTACATATGTATTTTACTTTAATGTGCACATGTATTCTTGAACACAGGAAATCGTTTCACATTGTTAAGCTCATTTCTAGCTATGAACTGATCTAGATGATGGGAGCTGCTTGCAGTGTTGATGTTAGGAGCCCTTGAAGGACTTTTGTCCCCCCCTGTAGTCCTTACCTGCACTAACTCTCCTAAATTCCCTACGCTCTATGATTATTAGACTTAAGGTTTTCTATCTAAGTGCCCATTATACAGTGGGCAGAGAGACTTAATTTTCAAATAACAAGTTATGTGAAAATGTAAAATTTGGAAAACAGTACAACCTGATATTAGAGTACTGTTTTTTTCTTAGAGAAAATTGTTAGCTCTTGTTGTTAATCCTTGCCAGTCGTATGGAGGAATATATTTATTTGATGAGCTATTACAGAGTTTTGCAATTGATTCTCTAATTTCCTCTCTTCTCAATCCCACGCAGGTCCATGTGCATAAACTTGAAGTAGAAAATGCACCCTCTCCTTCCTGTTCTGCCCTTTTCACAAGCAGACAGTAGGAACTTATACAGAGAAGAAGGAGGCTGAAAAAAATTATCCCCGCCACAAAGAGTGTGCTGCAGAAGAGGAAACAGGTAAAGAAAAAGGAAGGGGCAACCCAATAGTATTGTATCACAAAAATGTCCGCTAATATGAAGCTCTCTCTTCCAGACTGTGTGCAGGAAACAGTGGTGTATGGGGAGAGAGACATGCCATCTCCTTGAGACTGTGCAGGAGTATTCAGCAGGAAGAGGCTTTGCCACAGTCAGAATGCTTTGTCTGTAAGACAGAGGATGAACAAGAAGGGAAGGTGGAAGCTCCCAGGAGCCCTTGTAGCCAACTGATGCTAAGTTTCTGAAGGCTGCTCTAAGACAAACACTACCTACTGGAGGCATGGCTTTGAGGAACTTGAGAGAACTCAAAGTATATTTGGCACATTCATTACTCTGAGACATTAATCCACTGTGCCAATTACTGCACATTTTAAAGATAAACAACATTGGAAAACCAACATCCAGTAGTGTATGAGTGAAAGGAATTCAAGGCACCATTGTGGGATTGCCTACTCACAGTTAAACAGGAGGATGTTTGACTTAGTAAAAATATTTAACTCTATAAAAGCAAAAATATGTTTGAACAAGTTTAGAGTTTTATGTCTTCAAAAGATAATCATGTATACAACAGTTCCATACAAATCTTGCTTTCACTTTCTACATGGTAGCTACACATAGATGACAGAACAATATTCTTTCCAAATGCTGAGTAAATCGTTCAGGAACTATCAAGCCAAATATATCAAGTAGCATTAAAATATACAAAATAAAAGTTAACTATGTAAAGTGGAATTTTATTTAAAGGAAAACAATTCAGGATACTAATATTAAAATCTGAATGGGATTCTATCTGTGAGGACAGACGAGTTGTGGAGAGATAGATGCTGCTGTACTTACTCTTCTGGCATAGCACATCACATGAAAGTTACAGTTGGAGCTCCTGATAGAAAGCAATGTAATGGTTCTATGTCCAGAAATTACTTGAGGGGGTGGGTGTTAAACTGCTTATAAATATGCGATGGAAGCATAAAATAATGCTCTTACACAAATTCAACTTTTCATAAGCAAAATATTAGGATATAATTATGTAAATTTTAAATTTACATATTGGAAACAAATAGCAAATACAGCCTTTTCCCTCTGGCCTAAGGTACACTTAAAACATTAATATTTAAATGTATGAATTTTAATGATGTCTCTAAACAATGCTTTTCTGGCGTTTATTCAGGAACTTCAGCACAATAGAACCTCTTCTAGTCTGCAGCTCTTTTGCCTGTTGGGGTTATATTTTGTGAAGCCATAGGAAAAAGGATTAAAGACTGTTAAAATAGGTACGATTATCGGACGTCAGCTTCAGATTCAATAAACAGATATGCCCAAACCGGCTTCCAACGATCTCCCATGTTGAACCTTAGAAAGGCTAAGTCTTCCAAATCTTCCAATCAAATGTGAGAATTGTTGTGAAGGAGATGCATTTACAGGCTTAGGTCACATACGCTCAGCCCCACAAGGGCTGAGATCCACTGTTTCTGCATCCCACTCTGATCCTTAGTTTTGCTTTCCGGACTAACTTTCCTCATCTTTCTATGTCCTTAACCCAACCTAAAATGTTAGGCAACTTTCCAATGATTAAGTGCTATGGCATTGCTTAATGTTGGTCCATTCCACAGCTCGAAGAGGCTACTAGAACTTTTTTATGGGTTGAATTTGCCATGCTAATTTAGAGTGATGTTCCAAATCCTTTGGAACTGACGAAATCAGACCAAAGTAAAGACTAATTAAACCATGTATTCTATTTTGCATGAATCTAAAGAATGATTCTTGCTTTCTTGTTTTGCCACTGTTTCTCATCCATAGGAACGGAGCATGGTGTGGAGAACGCAGGCAGAGATGCAGGAGGGGTGCAGGAGGGGATGAAGGAGTGGACGTAGGAGGAAGCCCCTTTGTGGCTTTTGTACCTTGTGTTGCCTCAGTCTCAGCCCTTCACAGGAGCCTTGAGCTTTCTGAAGCTATTCTCATTGTAAGTGGAGGAAACTGACTGAGGGGTCAAATGAGTGCCCAAGCTTCAGGGAACAGACACTGAAGGGTGCAGGATTCTAATCTAGGTCTTTTCTGACTCTGAAGTCTAATATCTTCCCCTTTGTCGGCACTATGCTTTAGGAATGCCAGCGCTACGGCATTGCTTAATGTTGGTCCATTCCACAGCTCGAAGAGGCTACTAGAACTTTTTTATGGGTTGAATTTGCCATGCTAATTTAGAGTGATGTTTTTCTCTTAATTTCTCATGGGCTTCCATAACTGGAACATAAGTGATAAGAACATCTGAGCGGAGCCAGATAAATGCAGGTCCCGGGCGTGACACTGAACATTCCAAGCACAGCTTCCATGCTGGTCCGTTTATTCTTACGCTTTTAGAAATGCTCATTATTTCAGAAATTAATAAAACATGGATCCTCAATTTCACCCTCTCTTCCTGTTTCTTGATAAACTCAGCTGAAGCAGCGACTCTGTGATATCAGGACTAACCAGCTGTCTTTCATTTTGCCTTATGTACAGAAGCTGTGATTGGCCTAAGCTGCATCTATTAAGCACTAAGATAGTTTATATATGCTTGGCCCAGGGAGCGGCACTATTAGGAGGTGTGGCCTTGTTGGAGTGGGTGTGGCCTTGTTGGAGTAGGTGTGTCACTGTGAGTGTGGGCTTAAGAGCCTCACCCTACGTGCCTGGAAACCAGTCTTCCACTACCAGCCTTCAGATGAAGATTGATGAACTTTCAGCTCCATGTGCACCTTGCCTGCCTGGATGCTGCCATGTTCCCACCTTGATGACAATGGATTGAACCTCTAAATCTGTAAGCCAACCCCAGTTAAATGTTGTCCTGGTAAGAGGTGTCTTGGTCATGGTATCTGCTCACAGCAGTAAAACAGGCCCTGACATTTTTACAGGCTGAGATTCTGTTTTCTCCCTGGTTGTGTTTGTATGGTTGTGTTTCAACGCCATCTTCCAAGGTGCTGGACATTTAAAAAGCTTTCTATTGGATACTGGTTTTATGTTTTCTCCTTGGGTAGCTCCTACCACCCTGTTCATTGTCTGCAGTTAACAAAGTAGTGTAATTTGTGAAACAAGTAGCATCAGTCAACTCCAATGTCAATGCTCTGGCTTCGTTCCATGACCTCCTAGTTGGTGATCCTCTCTTACTACTCAATGCTAATTATGATTTAAGTGATGTGTAGGATATTTGAAAAATCAGATATCATTAATATAAAAAAGCTCACATCTCTCCTGGATGAATTTTATGCAGTACCTTCATTCCAATCTCCTACCTCTACTTTGGTCTGACATATTTTCTTTAGGTTTTTATCTCTATTATAATTAGGACATTGTGCTGCATAGCCACATTGCTCTAAGAATGAGTTGAATAATTCACTATGCTGTCACCTCCTTCATAGGGCAAGTCTTTGCCCTTGATTAGGTGTTCGTGCAGTATTGCAGCACTCAACCTCGGCATGGGGCGGACACCATTGTTCGCAGCGCCTAGATGAAGGAACAGAAGGGTTGCTCACTAAATTTTCAGTGCACTGGAAAGACTAAATTCAGTATTTCAGGATAAAGATTTTAAATTACTCGAGGAGACTAGAATCCTTCAGCAAAGTAAATGGAACTGAATTTAAAATAGAAGCAGGAGAATTGGGAATTTAAGTATAAAAGATGAATTGCAGGGTAGGTGTGAGACATTAGATGCTACTTAGGAAAGAACTTTGAGAACTCAGTTCACTTGTTCAGTATCAACCAACAACATGGTGGATAAATGACCCTTCCATTTTAGTTCTATTCCCAAGCATTGCCGTGCATGGGACTGAATTTTTCCTTGGCAATTTTACATGCTGCCTGCAGAAGACAAATCATAGCATGTGGGAAATCCTTAGACCTTGCTTAATACTTAACATATAGAAGAAATTAATGAAAAGTATTTATTTAGGAACATTGTTTTCAGGGCCTTTAAGTAAATAACAGAGTAAAATAAAGAATTGCAGGTTGTATAGTGTTGTCTTGTGAACACACTCTCTTAAATTCTACTTCTTTCAGCCATAGTTTTAACAGTCTTAGTCAATTTATGTTAGCATTTCCTGGCATCTAAATTGCCAATGTTTTATATCATTGGGGAAGCAGTCTTAATGTTTTATACCCCATTAATAGGTTGCTAAAGATATATTCAATATAAATGCTTCCTCACAATCTTTTATGTTGTTTTCTTTTGTTTTTATTAACTTGAAAATTTCATATATGTGTCTTCTGGGCTGGCATCAATTCTGTTCCCTCACATCCTCTTTAATTTCTCCTGTGGCTCCCTAACCAGCCATTTTGAATCCATGACCTCCTTTATATACGTGCACGCAGGCACGCAGGCACACACACACATGCAGGCAAGCATGAGTTTGGATTCCATTGCTGTGTAAGCATTTAGATAACAAAAAGAAATCTTGGAAGGGAAGGGTGTATTTCAGCTTGTAGGTTCAGCCCATCACAAGAAGATAAAAACCTGGAGCAGAAATCATGGACTGGAAGCTGTTTTCTGGTTAGCTCCCTGGCTCGTATACCTTTATTTCATAGTCCAGGTCTTCTTGCTTAGGGCTGGTACCACCCACAGAAAGCTGGACCCTCCTATAAATAAAACTTAAGAAAATGTCCTACAGACTGGCCCACAGGCCAATCTGATGGAGGCAATTTCTTAGTTGAGGTTTTGTCTTCTCAAGTTCATGAAATTGATACCTAACACTAACCATTGTGAGGGCATATTTGGGAGTACTCACATCTAATAACACTAATGTTCTTATCTGCATGTATTTATGACTGACATTTTAAGATTAGGATTTCATCTCTGAAAACAAAACAAGAAAACCAGTAAACAAAAAACCCACCAAAATAAAAATTAAAACAAAAAACCCAAGCAAACATAAAACAAAGAAAACAAAAGTAACACAATAAAAATCAAACCTGGTTCTCCCTTCCTCACAGTCCTTTATTACCTGTAGCTCTTCACCTCATGAAAACCTCCCACCCATGTTGCTGTGGGCTTCACAGTTTTTGTGTAAGGAATTTATTGTTGGGAGTTCATGGATGCAGGATTCCTCGTGTCCAGAAGGGCTTATGCTGGTCTGCAGGCCCTTTAACCTTTGCACTTCCTCTTCCATGATGCCCCCTGAGACATAGGGACAGGTGCAGTATTAGAGATTTCCCATTTTGGGCTGGACACCCCACTGCCACTTGTTTGCATTCTGACCAGTTGTGGATCTCTCTAGTCTCCATCTTCTTCAAAAAGAAGTTTATTTGCCGAGACGTGGGTGCTGCACTATCTATTGATTATAAGGATAAATGTAAAGCGGTCAGAAACTATATTACTTTAGCAATGTGGCAGTTGTAGCTTCTCCTGGAAGGCCCATTTACTTCCTACCCATGGATTCCTGGCTAGGTTTGCAGTATCTTGTATGAATTCTGTTCTACTAATAAGACTTTATGCCCAATTAGAAGCAAGTGCCACTATTAAAACACTGGTGACATCTTGTAGTCCCATTCTTGATTTGGTTTTCAGTCATTGAGGTTGAGTCGGGCTGGATATTGAGAACTTTCTCTACCTTGGCACCTTGCATAGCTTTTTTCCACATTATGAAAATAGGCCTTCAGTGAGTGGGCTTCAGGTCAGTACTAGCTTGATTTCTTCAAGAGGTATGACTGAAGCCTGTAGTGCCTTTAGCCTTTAGATCTTTCTTTGTTGTTCTAGCAAGCAGCCAAGAACAATGAAAGTACTCTATTGTTTTGCTAATGTATTTGATCAACTGTTTGATTGGAACTCTTAGGTCTAGAGGTCTGGATCTCTAGGGAAGAGTTAGGCCAAGGATGGATTGATGGAGTTGAAGGGGATTGCAACCCCAAAGGAAGAACAACAATACCAACTAATCTGGATCCTTCAGAGCCCCTAGAGACTAAGCCCCCAACCACAGAGCAGACTTGAGCTGGTGGGCTGGTCTGTGGTCCTTGCCACATATATAGCCGAGGACCACCTTGTCTGACCTCAGTAGGGGAGGATGTGCCTAAGCCTGTAGAGACTTGATGCTCTGAGAACAGAGGATGTGAAGGGGGCTGAAGACAGAGTAAGGAGAGGTGGATGGGGGTGGAGCACACTCTCAGAGGCAGGGGAGAGGGGAGAGGGAGAGAACTCTGGGAGCAGAGACCAGGCAAGGGGGCAACATTTGGAATATAAATAAAATAATTTAATAAAATGAAGAACAAAGGAGATGATTCCAGCCTAGAAATATTAGTGATAGCCAGTTTACATTAGCTCTTTTAGCTAGAAAAGGAGCCAAGTGTTATCAGTTTCACAACATGTGGAATTGCAACCATGAGTATGAACACGAGGTCACATTGAAATATGTACCTACTAGGCTAGACATACATCTCAGCTGGTAGAATCTTGCTTAGTATGCACCTAGAGTCAGGTCCTACTACTTCATAAAACTAGGCACACTGACACACATATTTTATCTTAGAACTTGGTAACTAGAGACAGGAGGATCAGGAGTTTGAGGTCATCCTCAGATACATAGTAAGTGGGAGGCCAGTTGGGATACAAAAGACCAAAATTTTTAAAAAGCCCATATGCCAAGTTAGTAGGCATGATTAAACTTATTCCTCCCAATATAGGAGGCCACCTTTGGTGAGGAACTCTGAAGAGTGTTGAATTCTGAGTATCATATGATACATGGTGAGGTTTAGAAGGGTTAAAATCCAATCTTCCTTAGATATTCTAAGCATCTCTAAATGTTTATGACTTAAACTCTACATGGTAATATTAACAGTGTTTAGGTTTCTATTGCCATAGAGTGGTCTAGTGGAGTCAAGGGTGATTCTATACACAGATCCTGTGATATAGTCTATCATAGGGTTAAATGGTGTTGGGATGATCATGAAATGTGGGAAAGGATGAGTTCTTAGCATGAGAGATTTAATATTCTGTACCTGTCCTAAGTCATATCTTGTATTCCTATTCATGGGCATGGGATTTTGTGTTCCCCTCCTCAATTGTACAGGGATGGCCCTGAGGGTTCAGTAAATTTGAACCATCTTTATATAGTCCTTAAGAAGTCTTCACAAAGCAATCGAATCATTAAAAATTGATTTTCTACACTGTAACATAGACATATAGCAAAAGTAGTATTGGAAATAAATTCTCACTGAATGATATCCTTTGTGAGTATTTTAAAATTGCATGCAGCAACTGTGTCCTCCTTCTGGCATTAATAGATAAGAAGGGTCACAATTCCCACCTCTTTGGAATATAAAATGGGTTGTCAGAGAGGAATATGGAGTAAAAATTGAAGAGCTGGGCTGGCTTGGGAGTCCGCAGGTCAGAGATTAAATCCACCTTCATTCAGGAGACAGGAGCAGCTGGTCGCTAAACATTGAACGTGGTTGGTTTGAAAACAGAGCCAAGGAGGTTTGGGTGGGGAAAGTGTGAGAACAGAAGCTGTTATGAACTCCTGGCGTGTATAGGACACTATAATCCAGAAAGCGTATCTTTCCTTCCCAGCATCCTGCTTTCCCTTGCAAAAAAGGCACACACTTCCTTTCACCCTCCTACGGGAGCTGTGCATTGAAAAACAAGCCTCATACTTCTAGACCTTCCGCCGCATGTTCATTTTAAATTTAAACTTTCCATTTGCTTGCTTCATTTTTTCTTGCTCTAGATATAAATCTCTGAGCTGGTTGTAAATAAATTGCAAATCAGAACCAATGATAATTTTATTCAGGTAAGTTTCCCACCTGTTATCTTCCGGATATTTATACTTATTTTGCATTGGAAAAATGATGCCATAAAATTATTGATGCTGAGATATTTGGAATTAGATATTTAATGGATTATTTATCAAGAGTATTTTGCGTTTCTTTTTAAAAGGACAAATAGTTTTTAGTTTTACTTGCATATTTGAAAATTCAGGAATTGAGGCTCCTTAAGGTTTGAGGGCACATTTTTCTCATCTATGAATTAGGAGAACTTTTTGTAGAACTATCATTTCTTTTCCTTCCTGTGCTTAGTTAGAAACTTTACAAAAATAGTCCTAAAATAGTTTATAATATAAGATACCTAGGACTTTTGAAGTTCTGTACTCTCTTCTTTAGCATTTGATCTTAACTATCCCTCTCTCTGTCTCTTTCTCTCTCTCTCTCTCTCTCTCTCTCTCTCTCTCTCTCTCTCTCTCTCTCTCTCTGTGTGTGTGTGTGTGTGTGTGTGTGTCCCAATATGCAGAGATTGCAGAAGAAGGTATCTGATCTGGAGTTACAGGTGGTGGTAAACTGCCTGATGGGGATGTTGGGAACTGAATTTCAATCCTCTGGAAGAGCACCTTCTGCTCTTAATCTCTCCAGCATCTCACTTTGGTTCCTAACTGACCTAAGTAAATGATGGTTTCAATGTGTTTTGGCACTCTTTATAATTAAATATCTGTTATTCAAATCCTATTATGCTTTGCTTTGCAGTATTAATTTTTAGATTAAAGATAACCATGATTGTAACAGGTTGGTTAAATTCTTGTCTTTCATTGTAATAAAAGCAAAATTATTATGTTTAAAATTAATGGACAATCCAATTAAAGGGTCACTCTTGTTGGCTCATCCCTCTAGAGGTTTGAAATTCCCAGGTACTTCTATCCTCTGAGCATACACAGAAAAGTGTTAATACTGGTTTAGAAATACAAAGAAATTTCAAAGAAAGCACAATTTGAGTCACATGGTCTTGTCTCTGTAATAAATCAAAGGCAGCTGACAATTAATATGCAGCACCTATTAACGAGACACTAGAGAAAGGAAATGTATTTAGGGAGATGAAATTAAAAATTCTAAACAACAGCCAAAATGTAAGAAGAATTTTCTATGACTTATAATATAGACTTATTATTCCTTAAAGTCACATCTAAGTGGTAAAGGGCATCAATGACAACAGTAAAATTTATATTAGTGTCCCTGGATATTACACACCTAGTGAGAACCTCTGAAGTACCTCATTACTGTAGGTTGTAGGGATGTCCTTCTAATGGACATACTTGCTTAACAGGTAGGAATTATTCAAGTTTTAATTAAGTGTTTTTGGCAATTCAAAACCCACTTAATTTGAGAAACCAAAGAGTAAATATCAGCATAACACAACCTTTTGATTTTAATGTATACAATTCTAATCATTTAATGGAAACTAATAACACTCATTAGAGTTGAGTAAATGAAATATTGCTTTGTTTTGATAACACAAGTCTATTATTTCACACATTCATTCAATTTGGCAAAGAAGTCAACCCTTGATATTTGGAAAGGATATTTAAATGGTGTCAGACCCTGATATTTCCCTCTTAGTGAAACTGTGAGGGTTGACTCCTTTGTAACTGCAATAGAGAACAGGTTTAGGTGATGTAGTATCTAGGCAGACAGTTGCAAGATCTGTTCCTGAATGCTTCTTTTTATGATGTTACAGGAAAAGTAGAGCCATAAAAAGGCCTTATAGCTTGGATGTAAAGTGTCCCCCACAGACCTGTGTACCCGAACACCAGTGCTCAGCTGGCCATTATTTTTAAGGTTTTTTAAGGTTATATAACGTATTGGACTTGAACATAGTTGGTGTTTTAGGGCTATAGGGTGGGAGTAGAGGGTTGTAACTGGCTTTGGATCCAGCATGAGTTCTTCATGTTCTGGTCCACCCAGCTGTTGGCAAGCCATGTGAAAAAATTCTATTCTTCCCCTACTGTGAGACAAGCTGAGTTAAAGCTTTCCTCTCTCTGGTTATTATTTATTTGTTCACTATGATGAAAAAGGAACAAATATAAAACATCTAATATTTACCTAATAGTAACACTCTCTTATACTTCTGCAATACCATGTGCTAAATATCTCTTTAAGGTATTTGATGAGTGAATATGCATATACCATCCTGCTATAATGAGAACAAATTAGAGGTGTGTAAGTTTATAGTGACCAAGTCCAAGCTGACCACAGTGATGTTTCTGAATTTTCTTAGTTACCACATTCACATCAAACACAGAATAAGTTTTATATATATATATATATATATATATATATATAGATAGATAGATAGATAGAGAGAGAGAGAGAGAGAGAGAGGGAGAGAAAACAGAGCGTGTTTTGTTGACATTAGTATCATAAGTCATCCAGTATGATTTGCATACCTTATGGTAAGTGGGACACTGGTTGCTTACATACAATTAACAATAATATTGTTTTTAATATCATTTACTTGACTGAAATTTCTGAAACATTCTCTAAGATTACAGTGTAATCGACTCAACTGAAACACCTTTGAGAGAGAGTGAAATTAAGGATGACAAGGAGAAATGAAACTATTATCCATCAGAGAATGAATCAATGCGTCCAAATAGAAAAATCTCAGAGCAGATTCTCTGCCTCAAAAGACTAAGTTTCTAAGGTCTTAAAGCATAAAACTAAGGAACCACATCCTTTTAGAATTGTAGATGACTGTATATCATACCATTACCTATGAGTGGTCATATTTCTTACTAATGGACAGCTTGTTGACCAGGACTTTGAATGTGATGGTGATTGGCTGACATGTCTCTTAATCTGCACTCATCTAACTGGGTTTTGTTTATACACCAGGGCTCTGAGTGCTCAATAGAGGGTGAATTCTCATGCTTTAGTTAGCCAGCATCATATATGGTACCATTCACTTGTCAGAGCGCAGTGCAGAGTGAAGACCAGAGTTTTTGTGGAACAGCTAGTCTGGTGGCAGGTGAGAAGTCTATACTTCACCAGACCTCATCTGAACTGTCCTCAGTATTTCAACATAAATTCAAAACATGGAGATTACATAGCTCCAGGAAAACCATGTGGACAATTTTACATGGCTTTGAACTGAAATTTGTACTTGGTATCCTAGGTCCACTTTTTTTTTTCTTTTTTTTCGGACCTGGGGACTGAACCCACGGCCTTGCACTTGCTAGGCAAGTGCTCTACCACTGAGCTAAATCCCCAACCCCATCCTAGGTCCACTTAAGTATCAAGGCAATAGGAATTGCGTCTCTTCCGGGTACCAGTTTTATTTTGGATTATTTTTATTTTATTCTGATAGTTGAGGCTGAATTAATTTTACATTATCATTAAATGCATAAAATATTATGAATAAAGGTTGTTATATTTGTTTGGCATGGTTCTTTGAGCATACAAAAATGTTCAAAATACTATAAAGATTTTATGCTAAAATAAAAATATTGAACATCATCTCTCTTGTGTGATATTGTTACCCTACAATAATTTTATATGATTTTTCCCTTTAAATTCCTAGGGTTATAGAAGACATAAAAGATAAATATGAATTTATTCCCTATAGCATATATCTATAAAATAACTTGATTTCAGTTGTGCTTTTGATATGCAAGTTAGATTTACCCTCTTTCTGGAACTAAACTGTTATGAAAGTGTGGCTTCTCCTGACATTTGTGGTCTCCATGTTGACATTTACATTTTACCAACACATAGTAGTCATTAATAAAGAAAGACTGATGCCTATCACAAAGAGTACCATTTCATATTTCTTGGTCATCTCTAATGGTGAATCTAGAGAAAACAGACACATTTCAAACATTGAGTACAGGCAAATTACATTCAATGCCACCTAAGGGCAGACTGTAACCCTTTAAGACTTAGAATTAGAGCCATTACACACAGCAGGTACTTGTTAGTCACATTAATGTTGTTTCTTTAACCATTCCATGCGATTTTATTTGTATGATAGGGCTGGCGTGATACAATGCACAGAATGGGCACCTTCAACTGGAAGTCCCAAACAGAAAATGGGCAGCTTGGTTCCCATAGCATTTCAATTCAAATTTAACAAATTTAAAAGGCAAATTGCTTGCTTCCCCTCTTGGACTTGTAGAAAGACAGCTTGCCTCTTGCCATGTCTGCATGTGGACTTGCCTTGGTGGCCCCACGCTCCACCTGACCGTTCTTTATCCTGACCGGAGGCCGATCTTCATAGATGAGACCAACCTTCGAATCTCATTTTACACTAAACCTGTTTACAGACCTTCTCAAATAATATCCCAATGGAACATAGGGAATTAACTCAGAAGATTGCTGGACACACATGTCAGTTTAAACCAAATATTACAGCAAATATTTGGGCATCCATTAAAAGTATGATTTTAATAATTTTCTCAATTGCATTTTGTCTCTTGTTTATTTAACTGTTCATTTATATGTAACTTCCCCATAGTTTTCAGGCATTCATATATATGTGTGCATTTGTTTCTACATGGTTATGGTTTTTCATAGCCTTGTGACTAAAATTTAAAAGGTAATTTGCTAGCTTCCATATGCAATGGTGAATGTGCAGGTTTCCAATTCATTAACATTCCTCTGTGTCTACCCTTTTAATCTGCTTGCACAGTTAGGATCTTCTGTACTTCAGAGTCCATGTAAAGGCAACATAAAGGTCTCACAAGATGGCAGTATCTTGAAAAGACAAGGCTCAATGGCCTTAAGCTATTTAGAGCATGCCACCAAAGAATGCCGTGAAATACTGGTTTCTTTTCTTCTCTCTTTGCTTCTTGGCCTTGATGAGCTAAGTAAATTGCTTCAACATACATTTTGCCATAATCCGAGAAGTAATAGCATTAACTAACTGTAAATTAAGTCTCTACAACTATGATCCAAAAGAAACTTCTCTTCACAAGTTATCTTAGGCAACGTTTGCAGATATATATATATATATATATATATATATATATATATATATATATATATATATATATTTGCAGATGGCATAGAAATTTTGTCAGTAAACAGCACTAGAGAACCATTGCCAAAAGAAATGAAATGTGCTTCCAAATCTCATCTGGAACATGCTTGCCCTGAACTCCAGCTCCCCTGATCTGGAGCATGCTTACCTTAGATCCTCAAGCATGTGTGCTCTTTTGCATTACCAGGATCATGTTTTATTTTAATTGGATATTTTATTTATGCTTCAAATGTTATCCCCTTTCCGGGTTTCCCCTCCAGACACCCCGTATTTCATCCCCCTTCCCCTACTTCTATGAGGGTGCTCTCCCATCTACCCACTACTGCCTCCCTGGCCTGGCATTTCCCTACACTGAGGAGTTCAGCCTTCCCAGGACTAAGGGCCTCTCCTTGCACTGATGCACGACAAGGCCATCCTCTGCTACATATGTGACTGGTACCATGGGTCCCTCTATGTGAACTCTTTGGTTTGTGGTTTGATACCTGGGAGCTCTGGAGGGGGCTTGGGTGGTTGATATTGAGCTTTTTTTTTTTTATGGGCTTGCAAACCCCTTCAGCTCCTACAGTTCTTTCTAACTCTTCCATTGGGGACCCTGTGCTCAGTTCAATGGTTGGCTGCTAGCATCAGCCTCTGTACTTGTCAGGCTCTGGCAGAGCCTCTCAGGGGACAGCTATATCAGGCTCATTCATATCAGGAAGAACTTTTTGGAATCCGCAATAATGTCTGTGTTTGATGTCTGTATATGGGAAGAATACCAAGAGTGGTGGGGCAGTCTCCGAATGGCTTTTCCTTCAGACTCTACTCCACACTTATGTCCATACTTCCTCCTGTGAGTATTTTGTTCCCCCTTCTAAGAAGGACTGAAGCATCCATGCCTTGGTCTTCCTTTTACTTGAGCTTCATGTGATCTGTGAATTTTATCTTGTGTTTTCCAACTTATTGGGCTGATATCCACTTATCAGTGAGTACATACCATGTGTGTTCTTTTGTGACTGGGTTAACTCACTCAGATTGCTATTTTCTAATTCCATCCATTTTCCCAAGAATTTCATGATGTCATTGTTTTTCATAACCAAGTAGTTCTCCATTGAGTAAATGTACCACAAATTTCTGTATCTATTCCTTCCTAGAAGGATATCTGGGTTTTTTTTTCCGGCTTTTGGCTATTATAAATAAGACTGCTATGAACATAGTGGAGCACTTGTTTTTGTTATATGTTAGAGCATCTTTTGAGTACATTCCCAGGAGTGGTTTAGCTGAATTCTCAGGTAGTACTATGTCCAGCTTTTTTGAGGAACCTCCAGACTGATTTCCAGAATGGTTGTACCAGCTTGCAATCCTACCAACAATGGAGGAGTGTTCCTCTTTCTCCACATACTCTCCAGCATCTGTTGTCACCTGAATTTTTGATCTTAGCCATTCTCACTGGTGTGAGGCAGAATCTCAGGGACTTTTTTTTTTTTTTTTTGCATTTCCCTGATAGCTAAGTATGTTGAACATTTCTTTAGGTACTTCTCTGCCATTTGGTATTCCTTAGCTGAGAATTTCTTATTTAACTCTGTACTCCATTTTTAATAGGGTTATTTGGTTTTCTAGAGTCTAAATTCTTTAGTTCTTTGTATATATTGCACATTAGCTCTCTATCTGATGTAGGATTGGTAAAGATCTTTTCCCAATCTGTTGGTTGCCATTTTTTTCTATTGACAGTGTCTTTTGACTTACAAAGGCTTTGCAATTTTATGAGGTTACATTTCTCTTTTTTTTCCAGAATATTTTTTTAATCTTTATTAACTTGAGTTTTTCTTATTTACATTTCAATTGTTATTCCCCTTCCCGGTTTCAGGGCCAACATACCCCTCCCCCTCCCCTTCACTATGGGTGTTCCCCTCCCCATCCTCCCCCCATTACCACCCTCCCGCCAACAATCACATTCACTAGGGGTTCAGTCTTGGCAGGACCCAAGGGCTTCCCCTACCACTGGTGCTCTTACAGAGCTATTCATTGCTATGTATGCAGTTGGAGTCCAGGGTCAATCCATGTATAGTCTTTGGATAGTGGCTTAGTCCCTGGAAGCTCTGGTTGGTTGGCATTGTTGTTCATATGTGGTCACGAGCCCCATCAAGCTCTTTCAGTCCTTTCTAAGATTCCTTCAACGGGGGTCCTGTTCTAAGTTCCGTGATTTGCTGCTCGCATTCGCCTATGTATTTGCTATATTCTGGCTGTGTCTCTCAGGAGAGATCTACATCCAGTTCCCGTCGGCCTGCACTTCTTTGCTTCATCCATCTTATCTAGTTTGGTGGCTGTATATGTATGGGCCACATGTGGGGCAGGCTCTGAATGGCTGTTCCTTCTGCCTCTGTTTTAAACTTTGCCTCCCTATTCCCTGCCAAGGGTATTCTTGTTCCCTTTTTAAAGAAGGAGTGAAGTGTTCCCATTTTGGTCATCCCTCTTGAGTTTCATGTGTTCTGTGCATCTAGGGTATTTCAAGCATTTGGGCTAATAGCCACTTATCAGTGAGTGCATACCATGTGTGTTTTTCTGTGATTGGATTACCTCACTCAGGATGATATTTTCCAGTTCCATCCATTTGCCCATGAATTTCATAAGTCACTGTTTTTCATAGCTGAGTAATATTCCATTGTGTAGATGTACCACATTTTCTGTATCCATTCCTCTGTTGAAGGGCATCTGGGTTCTTTCCAGCTTCTGGCTATTATAAATAAGGCTGCTATGAACATAATGGAGCATGTATCTTTGTTATATGTTGGGGCATCTTTTGGGTATATACCCAAGAGAGGTATAGCTGGGTCCTCAGTTAGTTCAATGTCCAATTTTCTGAGGAAGCTCAAGACTGATTTCCAGAATGGTTGTACTAGTCTGCAATCCCACCAATAATGGAGGAGTGTTCCTCTTTCTCCTCATCCTTGCCAACATTTGCTGTCACCTGATTTTTTGATCTTAGCCATTCTCACTGGTGTGAGGTGAAATCTCAGGGTTGTTTTGATTTGCATTTCCCTTATGACTAAAGATGTTAAACATTTCTTTAGGTGTTTCTCAGCTATTCAGCATTCCTCAGCTGTGAATTTTTTGTTTAGCTCTGAACCCCATTTTTTAATAGGGTTATTTGTCTCCCAGCAGTCTAACTTCTTGAGTTCGTTGTATATTTTGGATATAAGGCCTCTATCTATTGTAGGATTGGTAAAGATCTTTTCCCAATCTGTTGGTTGTCGTTTTGTCCTAACAATAGTGTCCTTTGACTTACAGAAGCTTTGCAGTTTTATGAGATCCATTTGTCGTTTCTTGGTCTTAGAACATAAGCCATTGGTGTTTTGTTCAGGAAATTTTCTCCAGTGCCCATGTGTTCGAGATGCTTCCCCACTTTTTCTTCTATTAGGTTGAGTGTATCTGGTTTGATGTGGAGGTCCTTGATCCACTTGGACTTAAGCTTTGTACAGGGTGATAAGCATGGATCGATCTGCATTCTTCTACATGCTGACCTCCAGTTGAACCAGCACCATTTGCTGAAAATGCTGTCTTTTTTTCCATTGGATGGTTTTGGCTCCTTTATCAAGAATCAAGTGACCATAGGTGTATGGGTTCATTTCTGCGTCTTCAATTCTATTTCACTTGTCTATCTGTCTGTCTCTGTACCAATACCATGCAGTTTTTAATCACTATTGCTCTGTAATACTGCTTGAATTCAGGGATAGTGATTCCCCCTGAAGTCCTTTTATTGTTGAGGATAGTTTTAGCTATTCTGGGTTTTTTTGTTATTCCAGATGAATTTGCAAATTGTTCTGTCTAACTCTCTGAAGAATTGGATTGGTATTTTGATGGGGATTGCATTGAATTTGTAGATCGCTTTTGGTAAAATGGCCATTTTTTACTATATTAATCCTGCCAATCCATGAGCATGGGAGAACTTTCCATCTTCTGAGATCTTCAATTTTTTTCTTCAGAGGCATGAAGTTCTTATCATACAGATCTTTAACTTGCTTGGTTAAAGTCACACAGAGGTATTTTATATTATTTGGGAATATTATGAATTTCCCTAATTTCTTTCTCGGCTTGTTTCTCTTTTGTGTAGAGGAAGGCTACTGATTCATTTGAATTAATTTTATACCCAGCCACTTTGCTGAAGGTGTTTATCAGGTTTAGTACTACTCTGGTGGAACTTTTGGGATCACTTAAATATACTATCATATCATCTGCAAATAAGGATATTTTTACTTCTTCTTTTCCAATCTGTATCCCCTTGATCTCCTTTTGTTGTCTGACTGCTCTGGCTAGAACTTCAAGAACTATATTTAATAAATAGGGAGAGAGTGTGCAGCCTTGTCTAATCCCTGATTTTAGTGGGATTGCTTCAAGTTTCTGTTCACTTAGTTTAATGTTAGCTACTGGTTTGCTGTATATGACTTTTACTATGTTTAGATATGGGCCTTGAATTCCTATTCTTTCCAGGACTTTTATCATGAAGGGGTGTTGAATTTTGTCAAATGCTTTCTCAGCATCTAATGAAATGATCATGTGGTTTTGTTCTTTCAGTTTGTTTATATAATGGATCACGTTGATGGTTTTCCATATATTAAACCATCCCTGCATGCCTGGGATGAAGCCTACTTGATCATAGTGGATGATTGTTTTGATGTGCTCTTGGATTCGCTTTGCCAGAATTTTTTGAGTATTTTTTGCATCGATATTCATAAGGGAAATTGGTCTGAAGTTCTCTTTCTTTGTTGGGTCTTTGTGTGGTTTAGGTATAAGAATAATTTTGGCTTCATGGAAGGAATTTGGTAGCGCTCCATCTGTTTCAATTTTGTGGAATAGTTTGGATAGTATTGGTATGAGGTCTTCTATGAATGTCTGATAGAATTCTGCACTGAACCCATCTGGACCTGGGCTCCTTTTGGTTGGGAGAACTTTAATGACTGCTTCTATTTCCTTAGGAGTTATGGGGTTGTTTAAATGGTTTATCTGTTCCTGATTTAACTTCAGTTCCTGGTATCTTTCTAGGAAATTGTCCATTTCCTTCAGATTTTCAAGTTTTGTTGAATATAGGCTTTTGTATTAGGATCTGATGATTTTTGAATTTCCTCTGATTCTGTAGTTATGTCTCCCTTTTCATTTCTGATTTTGTTAATTTGTACACACTCTCTGTGTCCTCTCGTTAGTCTGGCTAAGGGTTTATCTATCTTGTTGGTTTTCTCAAAGAACCAACTTTTGGTTCTGTTGATTCTTTCTGTGGTCCCTTTTGTTTCTATGTGGTTGATTTCAGCTCTGAGTTTGATTATTTCCTGCCTTCTACTCCTCCTGGGTGTGTTTGCTTCTTTTTGTTCTAGAGCTTTTAGGTGTGCTGTCAAGCTGCTGATATATGCTCTCTCCTGTTTCTTTCTGTAGGCACTCAGAGTTATGAGCTTTCCTCTTAGCACAGCTTTCAATGTGTCCCATAAATTTGGGTATGTTTTACCTTCATTTTCATTAAATTCTAAGAAGTCTTTAATTTCTTTCTTTATTTCTTCTTTGACCAAGTTATCATTGAGCAGAGCATTGTTCAATTTCCTTGTATATGTGGTCATTCTTCCCTTTTTGTTATTGAAGACCAGCTTTAGTTTGTGGTGGTCTGATAGCACACATGGGATTATTTCTATCTTTCCGTATCTATTGAGGCCTGTTTTGTGACCAATTATATTGTCAATTTTGGAGAAAATACCATGAGGTGGTTAGAAGAAGTTATATCCTTTTGTTTTAGGACAGAATGTTCTATAAATATCTGTTAAGTCCATTTGGTTCATGACTTCTCTTAGTCTGTCTACATCTCTGTTTAATTTCTGTTTCCATGATCTGTCCATTGATGAGAGTGGGGTGTTGAAATCTCCTACTATTATTGTGTGAGGTGCAATGTGTGCTTTGAGCTTTAGTAAGGTTTCTTTTATATATGTAGGTGCCCTTTTATTTGGAGCACAGGTATTTAGGATTGAGAGTTCATCTTGGTGGATTCCATCAGCAGTTTAGCAGCACACCTGAAAGTTCCAGAACAAAAATAATCAAATTCACCCAAAAGGTATAGAGATCAGGAAATAATCAACCTCAGGGCTGAAATCAACCAAACAGAAACAAAAAGAACTATATAAAGAATCAACAAAACCAGAAGCTGACTCTTGAGAAAAATCAATAAGATAGATTAAACCCTAAGTCAGACTATCCAGGGGCACAGAGACAGTTTCCACACTGATAAAATCAGAAATGAAAAGTGGGACATAACAGAAACTGAGGAAATTAAAAAATGATTAGATCCTACTATAAAAGCTTACCACTCAACAAAACTGGAAAATCTGGATGAAATGTACAATTTTCTAGACAGATACAAGGTACCAAAGTTAAATCAGTATCAGATAAACCATTTAATCTGTCCCATAACCCCTAAAGAAATAGAAGGCGTCATTAAAATCTTTCAAACAAACAAAACAAAAAACAAAAAAACAAAGACCAAAAAAAACAACAACAAAAACAAACAAACAAAAAGCCCAGTACTAGATAGGTTTAATGCAGAATTCTCTCAGTCTATCAAAGAAGACATAATACCAATATTCTTCAAGCCATTCCACAAAATAGAAACAGAAGGAACATTACCCAAACTTGTTATATGAAGCCACAATTACACTCATCACTAAAGCACACCAAGACCCAACAAAGAAAGAGAACTTCAGAACAATTTCCCCTATGAATATTGAGGCAAAAATAATCAATAAAATTCTCTCAAGCCGAATCCAAGAACATATCAAAATGAACATGCATCATGATCAAGTCGACTTCATCCCAGGGATATAGGGATGATTCAATATATGGAAATCCATCAACATAATCCATTATATAAATGAAGTCAAAGAAAAAACATATGAATATCTCATTAGATGTTGAGAAAGCATTTGACAAAATTCAGCACCCCTTCATGTTAAAAGTCTTGGAAAGATCAGGCATTCAAGGCCCATACCTAAATGTAGTAAAAACAATGTACAGTAAACCAGTAGCCAACATCAAACTAAATGGAGAGAAATTTGAAGCAAGCCCACTAAAATCAGGAACTAGACAAGGCTGCCTACTCTCTCCCTACCTATCAATATAGTACTCAAAGTCCTAGCCAGAGCAATTAGACAACAAAAAGAGGCCAAAGGGATACAAATTAGAAAGGAGGAAGTTAAAATACCAGGATCTTGTAACTGTCACTGTTCCTTTGTGACTAACTCTTACAGAGATTTTAGTATCCAGCTGCCTCTTGTGGCACATTTCCTCTCAGATGTTTTAGCAAACTGCTCCAACTCTGTAGCACTGACTCTCTAGTGTCAGGTTATCAAGTTGCATAGCAATTAGCAGTGTCCAGTGTCCAACAGCAAAGCCCTATCACACAAATATCAGGTGCATTCTGTAGCTGAAAAGCCTCCAGTGAGAGGCATCTCTAAGAACAACTGGAGGATTTTTGGCAAGTTTTAGATGGGAATTTTCTACCAAATTACACTGGACAGGCACAATAGAAATTAGTCAGCTGTTTGTGGTCCTTAGGCATTTCCTAATTGTTGGGAGATGGGTTTGTGTACTGTGTATTCAGACGCTGATTTCTATGCACAGACATCTGGTTGCAGTCCAGATGATGGCATGGTCAAGCATCTCTGCTCTCAATGTTATGTAAAAATTGTTTTCTATCATTTCTGATTAGTTAATAGAAGGCTTATCAGCTAATTAGCTGGGCAGAAAGAGAATAGGGTAGGTCTTCTGATCTTATTCTGTGGTACCCAAGGAGAGAGAGAGAAACAGAGACAGAGAGACAGAGACAGAGAAAGAGACAGAGACAAAGAGACAGAGAGACAGAGAATCCTCCACCTCTCCATGTTGTCTCTCCCCTTTCTTCTTCTTCTCCTCCTTCTCCTCCTCCTCCTTCTCCTCCTTCTTCCTTCACATCTTCCTCCTCTTCTCTCTCTGTCTCTCTGTCTCTCTCTGTGTATGTGTGTGTGTGTGTGTATGTGTGTGTGTGTGTGTACACATGTGCATAAAAATGGAGGCCAGGGATAATCTAAGGTGTAGTTTCTCAGGTGTCAATGCCATTTCTGTCTATTGTTGAGGTAGTGTCGGTATTCATCAAGTAGGTTAAGCTGCTATGACTCACCTCCATCTCTTTATCACCGATACGACACATGGCACGTGGCTCACCATGCCTGGCTTTTTAATAGTAAATTCTCGGGACTCAACTCAGGTCCTTCTCTTTGAACAACAATCACTTTACTCAGGGAGATGTCTACCACAAATCTCTAATCTACCATGTTTGAATTATATTTATTTCTTAAAAATGACCTTAATATTAATCGCATGACAGAGTTAATAATGTCTGTGCTCAATGTTCCCCTGTTCATATAGCTGTGGCTTCTCAGTCTTGAGTTGATGAATTCCAACTGACAAAGTGGCTCATGAGGCAAATCAGCACTTCCAAGCTTCTGCTCAGAGGGGAAATGTAACTGCAGTTCCCTGGGTATACCAGATGACCCAGGGAGGGACAGAAGAGTAAAGACTGACATTCTGTTAGCTAAAGGATTCCCTAAGTCAGAACATGAGGTACTTACTCCTGTCACCTTGGTGACTGGTCTTCATCCCTTTATCTCATGGCTGTAGCCCTTCCTCACTATCTAAGTTCCAGTCTGATCCTAGTTTCTCAGTGAAACTCACAAGACCCGACTTTTAAACCCAATGGGTCTTTGCTTACTACGTCCTGCTTGCCCACATTTGTGGCCTGAGGGTTTCTCTAGGAATTGAAAGTTATCTTCAAATAAGGAGCATCTATTAATCAGCAAGCAGTGAATTCTATAAAATCAGGAATATGAAATGAGCTTGCATGGATTACCAAACATGACTTTTGCCTCATTTTAAAGATCATCTGTATTTGTTCTACCCAGTTGATAGAAATGGGGAGAAAGGACAAGGAAATGGTATAGGAATGTTCCTAAAATTCTCCCATGACCTCTTTATAATGTGTCTTGTGCAGCTAGTGCTTTATCCACTGGGGCTCCATTCTCAGTCTTCAGTATCAACATGGACAGAAAGAGAGCCAGAGCAAGAGCCATCAAGAGGGGAAAGGGGAGAGGGGAGAGCAAGTGAGGGGAGAGCGGGAGTGGAAAGAGGGAGGGCAGAGGGGAAAGGGGAGGGGAGAGAGGGGAGGGAGACAGGAGAGAGGGAAGGGAGGAGAGGGGAAGGGGGAGGGGAGAGGGAAGAAGGAGGGGGAGAGGTGAGAAGGGAGAACAGAGTTAAGTGTTCATGTAAAACCTCTACAATATGGAAAGAGATAAGACATGACTATTGAAGGGAGCCAGGGGATTGACACAGTTTCCATGACTCACTAGACTTTCTCAAATACTCTAAGATTATCTTTAAAAATCAATTAAAGGGAAGTTAATTTTACTTAGTTAAGTTACTAAACACTTAGAAGAAACATTTGAAAAATTAATATTCACATTTAAAAATAGAGTCTTCCATTTGTTTAACTTCCAAAACTGATTGGAAGCTCCTGCTTTACAAGTTCAGTATTCTAGAATAAAATATCATTTAGTCCTCAAAGCATGTGTATAATGTTCTCTTGGTGAGTATAAGTGTGTGTGTGTGTGTGTGTGTGTGTGTGTGTGTGTGTGTGTGTGTGGTGTGTATATACATGTATGTGTGTATATAATGTGTGTGGGAGAGGGGAAGCACACAGATAAATGTACGCCATGATACAGTGGGAATGTGGAACCACAGTGTTGGTTCTTGCCTTCCGTCTTCTTTCTCGCTTGCTATGTTTTCTCTGTCTTGTTTGGCACTGCATGCACGAGGCAGGCTCACCCACAGCAAGGCTCCAGGAATGTTCACCCTTTTGCCTCCTGCCTCTGTTAAGACACTCAGATCTCAGACATACAACACTGCCCTCAGCTTTATGGGGATTCTGGAGATTCAAACATCAATGCTCACACTTGTGCAGCATCCACTAGGCCCCTTTCTCAGTCCTCAGTATCAACAAGGAGCGGGGTGAGGGAAGGGGAAGAAGTTTGGTTTCTTTTGATGTAAGTATGTAGGAAATTCAATTCACTCATTCACCCAAGGTCATTTTCTTGAAAGACTGCCATTCTCTTGTTCTCTGTTTAAAACCACTCTGACTGTGGTATAGGTCCTGTAAGGAACATAGGAAGTCTAAGATGAATCACTTTAGCATTTTGATATGCACAATGGCTGATAGAACTCAGTTTTACAGTAGCTGGCAACACTTTGACAGTGTGTATTTTTAAAAAGCATCTTTTACAAATTTCTCAAAGCACTTTACATTTGAAACATTAAAAGCTTAAAAGAAAATGAGTTAGAAATCTGGAGCAGTGGGAAGCATAGATCAATTTGGGAGTAATTACTTCAATTATTTCTAATAAAATCGTTTTGTATTAAGTGAACATAGTTTTAAGTTTTAAGTATTCATTGAGGATTAACATTGGCATTCTCAAGCCTTTATCTTTCCATAAAAATGAGTGCCATTATTCTACATTGAGTTAATAGACTTTCATAGGTGTTTCTTGAGATAAAGGAAAGTATATAATTACATATTCTAATCAAGAAGGACAGCCAGGCTTAAGTTTTCTTAAGTGTGGTCATATAGTAATGAAAAACTAGGAATATGAGTGATGAATTCCTTTCAAGGGTCATCAGTTTGTATTAGATCCCAGATTCCAGCCAAACATTTAACCCAGGGTGATGTTTTTCAACTTTGAATTACTTGGTAATAACCTTCAACTTTTAAAGAATGCAGACCTTGGGATTCGTTTCAAGCTATAACTTATGAACTATGACCTTGGGCAAAGCATTTAAATATTTTGTGCCTCCAATAACTCAATGATTTGGGCTTTTTGAGATAGGGTTTCACACTGTAGCTCAAACTGGCTCGGAACTCAGGGTGTATCCCAGGTTTGTCCCAGCCTCTTACCAGCCTTCCCACCTCAGCTCCTAAGTACCTGGATTACAGTGTGATCTACCATGCCAAGTGGGACTCTTTATCTTTGAGAATATGGTTTCACTTATCAAGATACCAAGATATCAAGAAGGTATTATTGTGTTTTTCCTAGGTTTGAGGGTTTTTGTTGTTACCATGGGTCTTTGGTGTTTTTGTTTTCATTGTTGTTATTATGGGTTTTTTGTTTGTTTATTTTGGGTTTATTTTTGAGAAAGAAGTTTTGTGGGTAGGAAGGAAGAGAGGATTTAGAAGGACTTGGAGGAGGGAGAGAATATGATCAAAATATATTTAAATTTAAAAATGGTTAAATAACAAAAATATAATGATAAAAAGAAATGAAAACCTCTAAAAATACTTTGTACCTCAGTTTCCATTTCTAGAAAGTGGAAGTAATAATATCCATTTTGTTGTCCTGTCACATTTATGTGACTTTACACAGTGAAAGTGCCCAGAGCACAGCCTGTTGCATAGTAACACTTAAAGTCAGGCTGTAGCTGTCATCTCTAAGGATCTCTGAAGCCTGTTATTTTATTACTCTGCCATCTCCTCTCTGGAACCATAACCTTAAGAGAGGAGTGTTTACAGGGTAGGCATGCCCACTTTCTGCACACAGTGTAGTGACTTAGGACTCATAGCAGGTGGGACTTACAGGAAGAAATTTGTTTGACACCTTAACTTATGGGAAAGTTGCTCCTTAAATGAGGTAGAATTTTTGGGCATAGAATCCACAAGTCCAGGTGTCTTTCCATAACAAATAAGTTAATTTATCCCATTCAAATGTGTGTGCACTTTTCTTTTTTAAAAATAATAATTATATTTTTTGAGACTTTCACACAATGAACTTGGTCACATTTACCCTGTCCCTCCAGCTCCTCCAGTATCCAGCCTCTGTACCCTCCCTTCCTTTCCCATTTAACTTCATCCAGGCTTTCTTCTTTTAACTAATTGAGCGCAATCTTGTATGTTTACTTTTCAATAGTACGTGGAACAAACCTTCTAATTCCTTTTCAGTGAAGAATCAATAGAGTTATGCCTACCTTGTAAATGAAATTTTATTATGTTATTTTTCCCAAGACATCCTTATGCAGCTAGAAGCTGAGTGACTCTATCATAGTATAATTTAATTCTAAATACTAAGTATTCACAGCCATCAAATCTGATATCAGTTTACAATAAAGTGACATGCCAATATTATTAATTTTATATTTTGGATATTTGTATTTTTGAAATGTCTGTATCTTCCTTAACACATTTTCTAAAGAACCAGATACATTGTTCCTATCCCACCAAAACCCCCAACTGCTTTCTTCAAGAATTTTAAAAATATTTGTAAACATCTACTACTAGTGGTCAACAAGAATTTCTGGTTTAACATAAGATATTTAGATGCAAAATGTCAATTTAAAAATTAATCACATTTATTTATTTATTTATTTATTTATTTATTTATTTATTTATTTATTTATTGATGAGATTAGTTGATCCACCTGGCTATGTGTGTGTCACTGAAGAGTAGTTAAATATAATTGCTCAAAGTTTTCCACCTTGACACCAGGATTGTTTTTAGCCAAAGGAGATTTGTTAAGACAACAGATGTGGGAAGCATGCTCTAGCAGTCTTTTTTGTCCTGAAAGAAAGCAGCACTCATGTCATCATGACAGTCAGACATGGAGATGCAGTGCTGTGCTAGCTCGAATGACTTACACCTTTCTCTACCAGCATGCGTGGTCTGGTTTCCTTGCACAATCCCTCTCTTCTTTTATCTCATTATCAGCTAAGAGGTTTTTTTTTATTAACTTGAGTATTTCTTATATACATTTCGAGTGTTATTCCCTTTCCCGGTATCCGGGCAAACATCCCCCTCCCCCCTCCACTTCCTTATGGGTGTTCCCCTCCCAAACCTCCCCCCCATTGCCGCCCTCCCCCCACAAGTCTAGTTCACTGGGGGTTCAGTCTTAGCGGGACCCAGGGCTTCCCCTTCCACTGGTGCTCTTACTAGGATATTCATTGCTACCTATGAGGTCAGAGTCCAGGGTCAGTCCATGTATAGTCTTTAGTTAGTGGCTTAGTCCCTGGAAGCTCTGGTTGCTTGGCATTGTTGTACATATGGGGTCTCGAGCCCCTTCAAGCTCTTCCAGTTCTTTCTCTGATTCCTTCAACGGGGGTTCTATTCTCAGTTCAGTGGTTTGCTGCTGGTATTCGCGCCTGTATTTGCTGTATTCTGGCTGTGTCTCTCAGGAGCGATCTACATCCGGCTCCTGTCGGTCTGCACTTCTTTGCTTCATCCATCTTGTCTAATTGGGTGGCTGTATATGTATGGGCCACATGTGGGGCAGGCTCTGAATGGGTGTTCCTTCAGTCTCTGTTTTAATCTTTGCCTCTCTCTTCCCTGCCAAGGGTATTCTTGTTCCCCTTTTAAAGAAGGAGTGAAGCATTCACGGTTGATCATCCGTCTTGAGTTTCATTTGTTCTAGGCATCTAGGGTAATTCAAGCATTTGGGCTAATAGCCACTTATCAATGAGTGCATACCATGTATGTCTTTCTGTGATTGGGTTAGCTCACTCAGGATGATGTTTTCCAGTTCCAACCATTTGCCTACGAATTTCATAAAGTCGTTGTTTTTGATAGCTGAGTAATATTCCATTGTGTAGATGTACCACATTTTCTGTATCCATTCCTCTGTTGAAGGGCATCTGGGTTCTTTCCAGCTTCTGGCTATTATAAATAAGTCTGCAATGAACATAGTGGAGCACGTGTCTTTTTTATATGTTGGGGCATCTTTTGGGTATATGCCCAAGAGAGGTATAGCTGGATCCTCAGGCAGTTCAATGTCCAATTTTCTGAGGATTCTCCAGACTGATTTCCAGAATGGTTGTACCAGTTTGCAATCCCACCAACAATGGAGGAGTGTTCCTCTTTCTCCACATCCTCGCCAGCATCTGCTCTCCCCTGAGTTTTTGATCTTAGCCATTCTCACTGGTGTGAGGTGAAATCTCAGGGTTGTTTTGATTTGCATTTCCCTTATGACTAAAGATGTTGAACATTTCTTTAGGTGTTTCTCAGCCATTCGGCATTCCTCAGTTGTGAAATGTATGTTTATTCCTTTGAAAACTGTTTATTTTTTTTTCAGTACATGAGGTTTTTTTCTTTTTTTTTATTTTATTTTATTTTATTTTTTTTATTATCTTGAGTATTTCTTATATACATTTCAAGTGTTATTCCCTTTCCTGGTTTCCGGACAGACATCACCCTCCCCCCTCCCCTTCCTTGTGGGTGTTCCCCTCCCAAACCTCCCCCCATTGCCACCCTCCCCGCATAGTCTAGTTCACTGGGGGTTCAGTCTTAGCAGGACCCAGGGCTTCCCCTTCCACGGGTGCTCTTACTAGGATATTCATTGCTACCTATGGGGACAGAGTCCAGGGTCAGTCCATGTATAGTCTTTAGGTAGTGGCTTAGTCCCTGGAAGCTCTGGTTGCTTGACATTGTTGTACTTTTGGGGTCTCGAGCCCCTTCAAGCTCTTCCAGTTCTTTCTCTGATTCCTTCAACGGGGGACCTATTCTCAGTTCAGTGGTTTGCTGCTGGCATTCGCCTCTGTATTTGCTGTATTCTGGCTGTGTCTCTCAGGAGCGATCTACATCCGGCTCCTGTCGGTCTGCACTTCTTTGCTTCATCCATCTTGTCTAATTGGGTGGCTGTATATGTATGGGCCACCTGTGGGGCAGGCTCTGAATGGGTGTTCCTTCAGTCTCTGTTTTAATCTTTGCCTCTCCATTCCCTGCCAAGGGTATTCTTTTTCCTCATTTAAAGAAGGAGTGAAGCATTCACATTTTGATCATCCGTCTTGAGTTTCCTTTGTTCTAGGGATCTAGGGTAATTCAAGCATTTGGGCTAATAGCCACTTATCAATGAGTGCATACCATGTATGTCTTTCTGTGATTGGGTTAGCTCACTCAGGATGATATTTTCCAGTTCCAACCATTTGCCTACGAATTTCATAAAGTCGTTGTTTTTGATAGCTGAGTAATATTCCATTGTGTAGATGTACCACATTTTCTGTATCCATTCCTCTGTTGAAGGGCATCTGGGTTCTTTCCAGCTTCTGGCTATTATAAATAAGGCTGCGATGAACATAGTGGAGCACGTGTCTCTTTTATATGTTGAGGCATCTTTTGGGTATATGCCCAAGAGAGGTATGGCTGGATCCTCAGGCAGTTCAATGTCCAATTTTCTGAGGAACCTCCAGACTGATTTCCAGAATGGTTTTACCAGTCTGCAATCCCACCAACAATGGAGGAGTGTTCCTCTTTCTCCACATCCTTGCCAGCATCTGCTGTCACCTGAGTTTTTGATCTTAGCCATTCTCACTGGTGTGAGGTGAAATCTCAGGGTTGTTTTGATTTGCATTTCCCTTATGACTAAAGATGTTGAACATTTCTTTAGGTGTTTCTCAGCCATTCGGCATTCCTCAGCTGTGAATTCTTTGTTTAGCTCTAAACCCCATTTTTTAATAGGGTTATTTGTTTCCCTGCGGTCTAACTTCTTGAGTTCGTTGTATATTTTGGATATAAGGCCTCTATCTGTTGTAGGATTGGTAAAGATCTTTTCCCAATCTGTTGGTTGCCGTTTTGTCCTAACCACAGTATCCTTTGCCTTACAGAAGCTTTGCAGTTTTATGAGATCCCATTTGTCGATTCTTGATCTTAGAGCGTAAGCCATTGGTGTTTTGTTCAGGAAATTTTTTCCAGTACCCATGTGTTCCAGATGCTTCCCTAGTTTTTCTTCTATTAGTTTGAGTGTATCTGGTTTGATGTGGAGGTCCTTGATCCACTTGGACTTAAGCTTTGTACAGGGTGATAAGGATGGATCAATCTGCATTCTTCTACATGTTGACCTCCAGTTGAACCAGCACCACTTGCTGAAAATGCTATCTTTTTTCCATTTGATGGTTTTGGCTCCTTTGTCAAAAATCAAGTGACCATAGGTGTGTGGGTTCATTTCAGGTTCTTCAATTCTATTCCATTGGTCTATCTGTCTGTCTCTGTACCAATACCATGCAGTTTTTATCACTATTGCTCTGTAATACTGCTTGAGTTCAGGGATAGTGATTCCCCCTGAAGTTATTTTATTGTTGAGGATAGCTTTAGCTATCCTGGGTTTTTTGTTATTCCAGATGAATTTGCAAATTGTTCTGTCTAACTCTTTGAAGAATTGGATTGGTATTTTGATGGGGATTGCATTGAATCTGTAGATCGCTTTTGGTAAAATGGCCATTTTTACTATATTAATCCTGCCAATCCATGAGCATGGGAGATCTTTCCATCTTCTGAGGTCTTCTTCAATTTCCTTCTTCAGTGTCTTGAAGTTCTTATTGTACAGATCTTTTACTTGCTTGGTTAAAGTCACACCGAGGTACTTTATATTATTTGTGTCTATTATGAAGGGTGTCGTTTCCCTAATTTCTTTCTCGGCTTCTTTCTCTTTTGTATAGAGGAAGGCAACTGATTTATTTGAGTTAATTTTATACCCAGCCACTTTGCTGAAGTTGTTTATCAGCTTTAGTAGTTCTCTGGTGGAACTTTTGGGATCACTTAAATATACTATCATGTCATCTGCAAATAGTGATATTTTGACTTCTTTTCCGATCTGTATCCCCTTCTTTTTGTTTCTACTTGGTTGATTTCAGCTCTGAGTTTGATTATTTCCTGCCTTCTACTCCTCCTGGGTGTATTTGCTTCTTTTTGTTCTAGAGCTTTTAGGTGTGCTGTCAAGCTGCTGACATATGCTCTTTCCTGTTTCTTTCTGCAGGCACTCAGCGCTATGAGTTTTCCTCTTAGCACAGCTTTCATTGTGTCCCATAAGTTTGGGTATGTTGTACCTTCATTTTCATTAAATTCTAAAAAGTTTTTAATTTCTTTCTTTATTTCTTCCTTGACCAGGTTATCATTGAGTAGAGCATTGTTCAATTTCCAAATATATGTGGGCATTCTTCCTTGATTGTTATTGAAGACCAGTTTTAGGCCGTGGTGGTCCGATAGCACGCATGGGATTATTTCTATCTTTCTGTACCTGTTGAGGACCGTTTTTTGACCATTTGTATGGTCAATTTTGGAGAAAGTACCATGAGGAGATGAGAAGAAGGTATATCCTTTAGCTTTAGGATAGAATGTTCTATAAATATCCGTTAAGCCCATTTGGCTCATGACTTCTCTTAGTCTGTCTACATCTCTGTTTAATTTCTGTTTCCATGATCTGTCCATTGATGAGAGTGGGGTGTTGAAATCTCCCACTATTATTGTGTGAGGTGTAATGTGTGTTTTGAGCTTTAGTAAGGTTTCTTTTACATATGTAGGTGCCCTTGTATTTGGGGCATAGATATTTAGGATTGAGAGTTCATCTTGGTGGATTTTTACTTTGATGAATATGAAGTGTCCTTCCTTATCTTTTTTGATGACTTTTAGTTGAAAATTGATTTTATTTGATATTAGAATGGCTACTCCAGCTTGCTTCTTCTGACCATTTGCTTGGAAAATTGTTTTCCAGCCTTTCACTCTGAGGTAATGTCTGTCTTTGTCTCTGAGGTTTGTTTCCTGTAGGCAGCAGAATGCAGGGTCCTCGTTGCGTATCCAGTTTGTTAATCTATGTCTTTTTATTGGGGAGTTGAGGCCATTGATGTTGAGAGATATTAAGGAATAGTGATTATTGCTTCCCGTTATATTCATATTTGGATATGAGGTTATGTTTGTGTGCTTTCATTCTCTTTGTTTTGTTGCCAAAACGATTAGTTTCTTGCTTCTTCTAGGGTATAGCTTGCCTCCTTATGTTGGGCTTTACCATTTATTATCCTTTGTAGTGCTGGATTTGTAGAAAGATATTGTGTAAATTTGGTTTTGTCATGGAATATCTTGTTTTATCCATCTATGTTAATTGAGAGTTTTGCAGGATACAATAACCTGGGCTGGCATTTGTGTTCTCTTAGGGTCTGTATGACATCAGTCCAAGATCTTCTGGCCTTCATAGTTTCTGGCGAGAAGTCTGGTGTGATTCTGATAGGTCTGCCTTTATATGTTACTTGACCTTTTTCCCTTACTGCTTTTAATATTCTTTCTTTATTTTGTGCGTTTGGTGTTTTGACTATTATGTGACGGGAGGTGTTTCTTTTCTGGTCCAATCTATTTGGAGTTCTGTAGGCTTCTTGTATGCCTATGGGTATCTCTTTTTTTAGGTTAAGGAAGTTTTCTTCTATGATTTTGTTTAAGATATTTACTGGTCGTTTGAGCTGGGAGTCTTCACTCTCTTCTATACCTATTATCCTTAGGTTTGATCTTCTCATTGAGTCCTGGATTTCCTGTATGTTTTGGACCAGTAGCTTTTTCCGCTTTACATTATCTTTGACAGTTGAGTCAATGATTTCTATGGAATCTTCTGCTCCTGAGATTCTCTCTTCCATCTCTTGTATTCTGTTGGTGAAGCTTGTATCTACAGCTCCTTGTCTCTTCTTTTGGTTTTCTATATCCAGGGTTGTTTCCATGTGTTCTTTCTTGATTGCTTCTATCTCCATTTTTAGTTCCTTCAACTGTTTGATTGTGTTTTCCTGGAATTCTTTCAGAGATTTTTGCGATTCTTTCAGGGATTTTTGCGATTCCTCTCTGTAGGCTTCTACTTGTTTATTAATGTTTTCCTGTGTTTCCCTAAGGGAGTTCTTCATGTCTTTCTTGAAGTCCTCCAGCATCATGATCAAATATGATTTTGAAACTAGATCTTGCTTTTCTCGTGTGTTTGGATATTCCATGTTTGTTTTGGTGGGAGAATTGGACTCTGATGATGCCATGTAGTCTTGGTTTCTGTTGCTTGGGTTCCTGCGCTTGCCTCTTGCCATCAGATTATCTCTAGTGTTACTTTGTTCTGCTATTTCTGACAGTGGCTAGACTGTCCTATAAGCCTGTGTGTCAGGAGTGCTGTAGACCTGTTTTCCTCTCTTTCAGTCAGTTATGGGGACAGAGTGTTCTGCTTTCGGGCGTGTAGTTTTTCCTCTCTACAGGTCTTCAGCTGTTCCTGTGGGCCTGTGTCTTGAGTTCACCAGGCAGCTTTCTTGCAGCAGACAAGTTGGTCTTACCTGTGGTCCCGAGGCTCAAGTTCGCTCGTGGGGTGCTGCCCACGGGCTCTCTGCAGCGGTAGCAACCAGGAATACCTGTGCCGCCCCTTCCGGGAGCTTCAGTGCACCAGGGTTCCAGATGGCCTTTGGTGTTTTCCTCTGGCGTCCGAGATGTATGTACAGAGAGCAGTCTCTTCTGGTTTCCCAGGCTTGTCTGCCTCTCTGAAGGTTTAGCTCTCCCTCCCACGGGATTTGGGTGCAGAGAACTGTTTATCTGGTCTGTTTCCTTCAGGTTCCGGAGGTGTCTCAGGCAGGGGTCCTGCCGTTCCTGGGCCCTCCCCCACGGGAGCCCAGAGGCCTTATACAGTTTCCTCTTGGGCCAGGGATGTGGGCAGGGGTGGTCAGTGTTGGTGGTCTCTTCTGCTCTGCAGCCTTAGGAGTGCCCACCTGACCAGGCGGTGAGGTCTCTTTCCCACAGGGTCTGGGCGCAGAGAGCTGCTGCTCAGCTAAGAGGTTTAGATACAGTTCCAACTCCTTATGAAGGTAGGCATATCATGAAACACTGACATCAACATCTTTTGTATATTTTTTGTTGATTTTTTAAAAAAAGAACTGGGTGACCTGTATTTCTTTTCTCCTTAGACTGTCCTATTGGAGGACCTGATATTTCTCCATTTCTGTTTCTATAGTTTGATTTTGAACCATATAAATTTATTCCTTACTAAAACATTAATCAGTATAGAACATGATGGAGGCAGAGATAGCCTAGTTTACATAGAGTGTTCCAAGACAGGCAGGACTACATGGAGAGAATTTGTCTCAAAAAAATGTAATCAGTGGCTGAAAATATAAAAAGTGAAATTGTATTTCCTGACTGGAGGACTATTTTTTCCCCAATTTTTATTAAATTGGGTATTTCTTGTTTACATTTCAGATGTTATTCCCTTTCCTGGTTTCCAATTGTCAGCACCCTAATCCCTCCCACTCCCCTTTTATATGGGTGTTCCCCTCCCCACTCCTCCCCCATTGCCACTACCCCCAACAATCCCCTATACTGGGGGTCCAACCTTGGCAGGACCAAGGGTTTCCCCTTCCACTGGTGCCCCAACAAGGCTATTCACTACTACATATGCAGTTGGAGCCCTGGGTCAGTCCATGTATAGTGTTTGGGTAGTGACTTAGTCCCTCGAAGCTCTGGTTGGTTGGCATTGTTGTTCATATGGGGTCTCAAGCCCCTTCAAGCTCTTTCAGTTCTTTCTCTGATTCCTTCAATGGGGGTCCTGTTCTCAGTTCAGTGGTTTGCTGCTGGCATTCGCCTATGTATTTGCCATATTCTGGCTGTGTCTCTCAGGAGAGATCTACATCCGGTACCTGTCGGCCTGCACTTCTTTGCTTCATCCATCTTATCTAATTGGGTGGCTGTATATGTATGGGCCACATGTGGGGCAGGCTCTGAATGGCTGTTCCTTCAGTTGCTGCTCTAAACTTTGCCTCCCTATCCCGTCCTATGGATATTTTTGTTCCCCTTTTAAAGAAGGAGTGAAGCATCTGCATTTTGGTCATCCTTGAGTTTCATGTGGTCTGTGGATTATATCTTGGGCAATTGGAGCTTTTTGGCTAATATCCACTTATCAGTGATTGAATACCAAGTGTGTTTTGCTGTGGTTGAGTTATCTCACTCAGGATGATATTTTCCAGTTCCATCCATTTGCCTAAGAATTTCATGAAGTCATTGTTTTTGATAGCTGAGTAGTACTCCATTGTGTAGATGTACCACATTTTCTGTATCCATTCCTCTGTTGAAGGGCATCTGGGTTCTTTCCAGCTTCTGGCTATTATAAATAAGGCTGCTATGAACATAGTAGAGCATGTATCTTTGTTGTATATTGGATCATCTTTTGGTTGTATACCCAGGAAAGGTATAGCTGGGTCTTAAGGACTGTTTTAATGTAGTTGCTTTTAATAAAATATAAATATTCAATGAAATATCAATAAAGACTCAACTTTGTTTCTTGTCCTTTTTCTTCCCTTAAGTCAGCCCATAGCATTTTCAGTATGTTATTAAATTAAATGTCTCTCAAGTGTTATGGTATATAATACATTTCCTCCCTTTTCCAATAATGTCAATTGATTATGTTGTCAGGCTGTAAAGTCAAAACGTAACTTGACCTCCTACTCAGGGGTAACAAATTTCAAGAATGCCATATTCATTCCTGATGAAAAAAATGGATCCCCACAAGGCTGACTCTGTTACCCCTGTTACCCCTGCTGCCTCTGGACATGGTGCAGACCTGCATGTTAATTAAGTTAATGTACTGTATTTCCTGGTTCAACCAGTTGTTACCTAAACACAGCAGCATGCATTTTTCCCATCTTATATTTACCCATATCAGGGTTCCAAGGAAATGACACAAAACAGAAAACAAGAAAAAGCTTCAGAAAAGTGGCATTTGGAAGAGTTACTGGGCCCTGGGGGTGATGTATGTTTTTTGTTGTTTGTTTTTTTTTTTTAATAGATTCAGGATTTGTTCTAGCTTCCCATAATCTCTTCACCATGTTTTAATTGACCGTTTTGTTTATTTGCTTGCTTTGTGTGTGTTAATAACTAGTGAAAACAAAAACCATCATACCCCAATTATGACCATTACCTCAGTTTTGGCCAGAATGATCTCAATTTGTCATTTTATCCTGGCCTGGCTTCAGGAGTCTAGCTTTGTCTGCACATTTTTTCAAATTTCCATGGGCTAATTTTTTATAAGATAAAAAACTAGCAGTGATGGTGGCAGTGCAGCAGTGCTTCACGTATCCACAAACATAAATAATAAATCCATTTTATGTTTCTACAATGAATACAAAAGCGATGTGGACTTTATTTTTGTTTATGATATATATTTCTTTTTTCCTTGTTTTGTTTTTAACTTTTTGCTACTTCTTTGTCAGTTTCACCTCATGCACCCTAGTCCCATTCATCTCTCCATTTTGCCTTCTCATATCTGCCCATATTGCTCTTAAAACCTCCCTCCCAAATGAAAAAACATACAAAATAAACACACAGACACACAGACACACAGACACACACACACACACACACACACACACACACACACACACACCAAAAGATGAAAAAAGATCTCCTGGTCGAAAATGTACTATGTCCCAGTGTGCCCCATAGCATACCCCTCTGTCTATACATCTTCACTTGCAAATGTTCATTGAAATGAGTCATTGGTCTGGTTTGAGTTCTCTGGCTTCTGTTACACCATCAGTATTGGATCCTCACCGGAACTTATTCTAGTTGTCCTGTTGTTGTCCTGTGTCATGGAGACCCTGTAGCTTCAGATCAGCAGGACTGGCCCTTACACTGGTCCCAACCATTCACAGACACGAATTTTGGGATGGGTTATCTCAGAACCTTGGATCTGGGTCTGTGTGGTAGCTGAGCTGGTCAGGCTGCTGACTTAGCTCTCTCTTATCCACACTACCACGGCAAGCTCACTAGCATTGCTCCAGCTAGGCCACCCAGTGCTACCATTGGCAGGAGGCAGGGTCAGCTCTCTTATTTTCATGTCCTCAGGGCTGGCTTACTTGCACACACTTGTCTGCCCAATCAGTGTGCTAAGCCTACTTTCCCAAGTGCTGTAGGCGGCATGGGTCTGGGAAAGGTCTTCCTCTCTCTTCCTCCTGGCAGCTTACTTGTGCCTTCATCACCTGGGCCAGCTTCACTGTATTGCTCAATCAAGGTGCAGGGCACACTCCAGCAAGTGCTACAGCCAGTGAGCCTCATGATCCGGGGCCAACTCTCCCAACTACCACAGGTGGTGAGGGGTGAGGAGGGAAGGTCATTCTCCTGCAACACCCCACCTCACAACA